>NW_024741901.1:6817340-6896642 GCF_018991925.1 Homarus americanus | reverse complement strand
CGCTATGTAGCAGTCGTTGTTGTTATATTCATAGTCGGTTGTTATAATCATGGTCGTGGTTGTTATAATCATGGTCGTGAGTGTTATAATCATGGTCGTGGTTGTTATAATCATATTCGTGGTTGTTATAATCATGTTTGTGGTTGTTATAATCATGGTCGTGGTTGTTATAATCATGTTTGTGGTTGTTATTATCATGGTCGTGGTTGTTATAATCATGGTCGGTTGTTATAATCATGGTCGTGGTTGTTATAATCATAGTTGTGGTTATGATCATAGTCGTGGTTGTTATAATCATGGTCGTGGTTGTTATAATCATGGTCGTGGTTATATTCATAGTCGTGGTTGTTATAATCATGGTCGTGGTTGTTATAATCATGGTCGTGAGTGTTATAATCATAGTCGTGGTTGTTATAATCATATTCGTGGTTGTTATAATCATGTTTGTGGTTGTTATAATCATGGTCGTGGTTGTTATAATCATGGTCGTGGTTGTTATAATCATAGTTGTGGTTATGATCATAGTCGTGGTTGTTATAATCATGGTCGTGGTTGTTATAATCATGGTCGTGGTTGTTATAATCATGGTCGTGGTTGTTATTATCATGGTCGTGGTTGTTATAATCATGGTCGTGGTTGTTATAATCATCGTCGTGGTTGTTATAATCATAGTCGTGGTTGTTATAATCATGGTCGTGGTTGTTATAATCATGGTCGTGGTTGCTATAATCATAGTTGCGGTTGTTATAATCATGGTTGTGGTTGTTATAATCATAGTCGTGATTGTTATATTCATGGTAGTGTTTGTTATAATCATAGTCCTGGTTGTTATAATCATAGTCCTGGTTGTTATAATCATGGTCAAAATCGTGATACTTACAGTATCTAATATACTATAAGAAGGAATAGAATAAAAGTTAGAATAATTAGTTAAAGAAATATTCACCACAAGGAAAGGTTAAAATCATTAAAAAAAATTAATTATTATGAATCACCGATGATCATTCCGAGATAAATTATATTATGAAGAGAAGTGACCTTGATTCTGGTTAGATTAGTTACCATCTGCTTAAGTCATCACCTGTGTTAAGTCATCATAGTCATCATGTACGTTAGTCAGTTTTAGGCCCATCTCACATGACTGACCAACCATCGATGTTTTTTCCGGGCGAGGGTGTTAGTTTTCAATGCGTCTTATTATTTACGCTGGTGGATGTAAGACCTCCTACCCTTACCCTATGGTCAATTTGGTGTTATTCTTGTTTATAAATGCCTTCTAATCTGTCTCAAGTCTATCCGTCCTGTCTATTGCCATCCCAACTGTCTGTTCGTCTGCATGGTGTTTGAATGTAAGCCCGTCTGTACTCTTTGTGTCGTCAAATCTGTCTGTCTTATCAGTTGTTGGCATGTGTCTGCCTGTTTGTCTAATGTGAACCAGTCAGTCAGCTGTCTGTCTGTCATGTTAGTTGCCATATTTGTGATTGTTTGAATCTGTCTATTTTTGTCAACCTTCTGTCTGTTACACTGTCTATATTCACCCTGTGTCTATTGTAGTCATCTTCTCCATGCATTCCTGTTATTATCTTTTTATCTCTTCTCTTTTTCCAAGTACAGTCACTCATAGGAATAAGTATACACTGTAGCTGTAAGGTCGTCTGGTAACGTTGAAACTGCGCATCCAGATGCATGATGAAACTCAGCTCCCCCCACCTGTTATCTCTAACTATTTTCTGTTTCCCCTTCTTTATTCTTCTATTTGCTCATCTTCCTTCCTTTACTAATCCAAACATTAAAAAAAAAAGTAGGCTAAGAAAAAAAGTGGGGGGAGGAGGAGGGAGCCGTACGATAACTGCAGTCGTGGGCTGACAGCATACAGTGAAAGAGGGTTAGATAAGTCCGTAGACTTGCATTGTTTTCCAGCGTAAATAAAATGTTTATGTAATTGGCTTCCTAAAGAAACCATCGATATGGGACCAGGTTTGTTCCACTCTACGAATTTGTTGCAACTTTTCCACCAAGTTTGATGAATAACGATTGTGCCGTTTCGGCTGCCCAGAACACACACACACGCACACACCTAGTCCTATAGTATATTAGATGCATGCACTATATTCTATAGAAATGGTAATGATTTTCTATATATGTAATGTATTTCATGGGGCAAAGGGAAGCTCAGGAATGTAACTCCCGTATTTTATCTATTTCTTATGGGGCAAATTGATAAGCTAAATGTTGTTTTGTATAACTTCGCACTTTCAGGAACGTAACCCGACGTTAAGCGAGGACTTACTGTACTGTTAAGCTGGATGGATGGTGGAGGTGTGGCTGAACCAGGGGCAAGCTGAAAGAGAATGATCAATCTGAGTCTTACGTACATTCACCTCAAGGCCGAAGTGTGCATAAATATCTGCATAGGTGTTCAGGATCTCCTATAGGTCGCATTTGGTGTGAGCGACAAGGGCGAGGTCGTCTGCATCCTGAAGCTCAGTAATAGAAGCTGCCGACACCTTTGTTCCTGCCTGGAGTCGTCTTAGGGTGCGTCTTCACTAGAGCATTTTAGCCCAAACGAGCCAAACGAGCAGAACAAGCCAAGCAGAATTCAGCTAGTAAGGACGTGTCTCCAAGCCGAAGCGAGAGCGCCAAACATTTTCTGCATGCTCAAAAGGATTCAGTTGTTCATTGGTGCACAGTCAGGACAGGTGTTCGCGCTGTTCCAGCTATTCGGTGTGTTATGGAGTGGGTTCGGGAGAAATGTTTAACCTTAGTGGATGAATATGAGAAGTATCCTGAGCTGTGGAATCCCCAACATGGCTTGTACAGTACTACAAAAAAGTAAGGAAGCATGATTGCTGAGTGAGCATTGCACAAATTATGGAATGTTCCCCAGGAGAAGGGAAGAAGAAAAGGGGAAGCTTGCTTGCCAGCTTCAAGAGGGAAAAGGCAAAGGGAAAGACCATCAGGACTGGCAAAGGTAAACTATTTTACTGATTAACTGTGAAACGTAAAAATTGTATGTACTGTATATGATGGATAATGATATATAAAAAATATTCAGTAGAATACAAACTGTTTGAGTAATTGTTATATATTTTTTACAGGTACACAGGAAGTTTATGTGTCGAAATGGTTTGCCTTCAAGCGGATGTCATTTCTTATGGACAGGGATGAACCCAGAGCTACACTGAATACCATGGAGGTAAGTAAATGAATACAAACATTTTGAAATATTTATTTACTGAATTAGATGAACGAAAATAACCATGGGTAAATAGTAATATATGGGCTGTATTCTGTATTACATTTCCACATGAAATAGTTATAAAACATAGATAAATGAAGTATGCTGTTACTGTTATCACTTCCCCCTGTACTTTATCTCTCTATGTTAGTTTCACATCCAATTTCTCAAAACATACTGGGCAAATGCATCACAAATTTCTTTCGCGTTCATCACTGACTTCCGTGGTATGTTTCTGATGGGTAGGAGGGATGATATTTCAAAACTGCTTTCCAACCTCCAGCTACCAGACACAAAATTGCCTTCCTCGTCGTCATGGTCAAAGGTTCCATGAGGTGTGTAAACATTTCTGGAAATCTGGTTTCTTTTGAGAAAATTGTGTAAACAAGCAACTGTCATGACAACAGTCTGTGCCTTTTCTGGCTCGGAAAATTTAAGACAGAATTCCAAACACTTTCTCAACTATTCCTGTTGCGCGACTGAGACGCATATTGAATACTCTTTCACTTGACACTGCCGTCGGAGATTCGTCCTTGGCAGCCAACATCTACAAATGTGAAGTTGTACTCAGCGTCCACGAGTGCCAACAAGCAATGCTAAAATTAGACTTGTAATTATAGAAGTCACTGCCACTGTGAAATGTGGCTTGAATGATAACAAAATTCCCATCACTTGCACCAAGACACAGAGGAAACTGGAAATTTTCTTGAAATTGGGTAGCTCGGTGTAGCCACTCTGGCGTTGATGGAACCTGAAAAAAGCCAAATAAAACATTGAGACAAGCTTTATACTATAAACAGAGTGTGTGTGTGTGTGTGTGTGTGTGTGTGTGTGTGTGTGTGTGTGTGTGTGTGTGTGGGTGGGTGAGAGTGTATGTTTATACGACTTATTTTGGTTGCATTCATATCTAGAGAGTAATAGTTACACTTTTTGCTCATGTTTCAGGATGGGATTCCAAGTGATGTTGAGGCTGAAGAGACATTGAACCAACATGACACACCAGCTGATGACACCAATGTGCAGACACTGCTGCATCACGATGGAGAAGGCAATGATGATACTACCCAGATAATCGTCAACACCAGCTATTCAGGCAAAGAAACAGCCTAAATGAATGAGTCAGAAGAGGACCCACGAACAGGGGAAACTCTTAACTTCCTAAAAGGTCCCGCTGCAAGTGCTTCTTTGCAACAAGGTGAGTGTGGCGTCTATGGGCAACACGTGGCCAACAAATTAAGAAATTATTGTAAGAGAACGAGATCCCTACTCCAATACCACATCAATAACACACTATTCAATGCTGATATGGGACAATTCGACATGGAAACCAGACCTTTTCCTGCATGTCCCACCACAGCCTCTAACATTCATACCATTCCACACCTACTCCCGAAACACATTCAGTCCCCTCTTCTCCTGCAACCACTCCTCCTCCCCAAACTCAATTTCAGTCCCAGGCAGATTCGCAGTCACAATTACTTTTGTATTGGGATAATGAGTTAATAAGGGTTACTTTGTATTTCTAACATAAAACATGCTAATAAGGTCCTTATTATTACAACATTAATGTTTTTGTACTACCTTTATGTAATCCTTTAGGGCTTCAATCAAGGCATTGCATGTTTCTGCGATTATCACACTTATGCGTTCCTTGGATATCTTGAATAAATACTGCAGGCTGGTATAGGATTCCCCTGTGACTAGAAAGCGTAGAGTTACAACCAAACGATCTTTGACTGGTATGGCTCTTCAGAATGTTGTATCCTTCTTTAAAATTCTTGGTCCTACAAGGTTACTTAATGCTTCAATGTCCTCTGATGTCATTCGAGTAAAGTTTTTCAAATGGCCATGAGCCATTTCACTCAACAGGGACATATTTTTCCGTCCAGAAAACAGTTGCCTTTTAACCACACTCTCCTAAATTTCTTCTTCCTTTGGCTAAGGAGTAAAAATAATGAAGAATGCAACTACTGCCACTGTGAGATCCATTGTTCAACTGAGGAAAATGGTGGGAATAAGACGAGCACCGTTGAACACGCAGAATAGAGAGAGCTTGCACTAGAACTGCTCGTTCGGTTTGCTTGTGCGTCGTCTGCTCGTTTGGTTCATTTGGGCTAAAATGCTCAAGTGAAGACGCATCCTTATGCTGAAAAGACCCTTCATCCTGTATTCGATGTCCACCCAGTGGGCTAAATTGGCACTGGCACGAGTAAGGAAGGCACCCAAGAAAATGGAAAAGAGAGTTGGTACCAGTACACACCCTTGTTTAATCCCCATTTGGATGGGGAGGAACTCAGACTGGGTGCCATTGTGCAGGACACTGCCGTTCATGCAATCGTGGAGTTGCCTCACAATGAGGGTCCACCAGAGGGCTTCCCTGTTGACCGAGTCGAAGCCCTTGGTTAGGCCGATGAAAGCCAAGTACAGGTCACGACGCTGTTCTCTGCACCTTTCCTGTATCTGAAGGTCAGCAAAGGTCATGTCAGTGGTGCCACCTGATGGTCTGAAGCCACATTGAGATAATGGGAGGAAGTTTTCCACCTCAGGAAGAAGTCTGTTTAGGAGAACTTGGGCGATAATCTTGCCAGCTACGGACAGCAGCGAGATCCTGCGGTAGTTACCACAGTCTGACCGGTCTCCCTTGTTTTTATAAATACAGTATTACCCCGCTTAACGCGCTTTCACTTAACGCGTTTTCGCATATACGCGGTGCCTTGCCAAAGCTGAACTTTCACTTAACGCGGATTTTTCCACAGCAACGCGGTGAGTGTCCGGCTCGGATGCTATTTTTAGATTTTGACCACGCGCCACCCGCCCGCCCGCCCTCCTGCCTGCCTGCCTGCCTCTCCCTCCTCCTCCCTCCGCTTGGGCAAGCGGCGCGGTAAGGTTGCGCAGTGTGTGTCTTTGTTGCGTTATCACTGACGTCATATGACGTCTCGGACTGTGATTGGCCATGCAGCCCTACCCCCCTCTGCTGCTAGCTGTAATTGGCTTAAAGTATTATGACGTGACTACCCCGGGGAGGGAGGGAGGGAGGAGAGACGACGCTTGACCTAGCCGCGGCAGTTTCATCCCTCAAGGCCACGCCGGGTTAACGCGCATCCATTGTTCCGTAAAATGGCTTCCGCCGGACCACCACCCCCAGAGAGAAACCTTTCCTTACCTGGACCCAGCGGCACTAAACCAAAGAAGACACGACGTTCATTAAGCTACGAGCTGAAGTACCAAATTGTTCAAGATTTGGAGAAAGGAAGACGCCAAGTTGATCTCGCGCGCCAGCATGGCGTCAACGAATCTACGATTCGTACAATAAAGAAGGATGCAGCCAAGATAAAGGAGCACATGAAGCTCACAAAGTCTGCAGGTGCTTCAGCTATCAGGTATTGCCAGAACAGGGTGCTGGCAAAAGTGGAAACTTTGCTGGTGAGTTATTTGGTGCGTCAGGTGCGACGCAACATGGCGGTGGACACGCGCTCAGTGCAGGAGTACGCACGTGAGCTATACGCAGCAGTGACACGTAAACTGGGAATTGCAGAGCCCAAACCCTTCAATGCTTCCCATGGTTGGCTGCATAGGTTTAAGAGGAGGAACAAGGTCACCAACATCAGCATTGTTGGTGAGGAAGCGAGTGCTGACCGTGCGGCGGCTAGAGATTTTCCTCCGTTTTTACGTGAGATTATGGAGGAAGGACAGTACACTGACGACCAGGTGTTTAACATGGACGAATCTGGTCTTTTCTGGAAAAAGTTACCTTCCAAGACCTTCGTTGTCCAGTCTGCGAGCAAGGTAAGGGGCCGGAAGATGCAGAAGGAACGCATCACCGTCCTGTTTACCACCAATGCCTCCGGTACCTGTAAACCAAAGTTATCGGTGATTCACAAAGCCCGCAAGCCGCACGCCTACAAGAATATGGACATGAACAAGCTTAATGTCCACTGGCTAACCGCACGTAAGGCGTGGATGTCCTCTTCTCTGTCCCTCTTCTGGTTTGACAACTTTTTTGTTCCTGACGTGCAGAAATTCTGCGAGCAACAGAATGTTCCATTCAACATTTTGTTGCTCCTTGACAACGCACCTGGACACTCGCCCCTACTAATGGATCGTCACCCCAACGTAAAAGTGGTCTTCCTTCCTCCCAATACCACGTCATTAATCCAGCCTATGGACCAGGAGTTAATCTGCAACGTTAAAGCTGCATACTCGGCAAAGAAATTCAAGCTCCTGAACGACTCTACCAACACCAAGGATGAGTTGCGTAAGCTGGGTGACACCGACAGCGAGAGTAAAAGCGACGAGGACAAGGAACAAGAGGCGGCGACTCAAGAACTTCTCGTCAAACAATTTTGGAAGAAGTTTAACGTCAAACAAGCTGTAGACTTCTTGGTGGAGGCATGGGATCTGCTGTCTATTGCTACGATTCGTCACGCATGGAGACATGTGTTGCATGGCATACCAGGTGAGAGGAGGAGTGAATCTGTGACTGGTCAGGTTCAGACTGTTGCAGTAGCAGTGGACCTTGCCAGAGAAGCTGCGCTCAATATTACAGCTGAAGGCTTCTCCGAGACCACCAACGAAGACATCATGGAGGTGATCAGAGATCCTGAAGTGACTGCCGACGAGATGTTGGAAGAAGAACCCGCCAGTGAAGAGGAGGAAGAAGGTGCGTCATTCTCCGAAGAACCTAGTTTAAGTCATAGTGATATTAAGTGTGTCATAGAGTTAACAGAAAAAATTAAGTCCATCGTTTCCCGCGACACTGACGATGAACGCCATGACGTCTTCCATAACCGACTGGTGCAGGCTATGGAGCCGTACATCACGGTGTATCATGAAAACATCAAAGCCAGCCGTCAGCAAAGCATAACTGAGTTCTTCGCCCGCAACCCACCACAGCCAGCCCAAGGCAGTGATAGTGATAGTGAAGGTGATTTTGAGGGATTTGTCAGGGAAGCCATGACAACTGTAAGTGACAGTGATATTGATTCACCTAGTAATGGTGATTCACCTAGTAATGGTGATTCACCTGAGGGGCAGTAATCTGCCCTCTGCCTCGGAACCAGCCTCCATCCCCGTATGCCGACCCATCTCTTCTACTACCGTGAGTGTTCCTTAAAACTTTTCGTTTTTTAACCTATTCTTTATTTTTCCTATGTTAACCTTTATCTTTCCTAACCTAACCTCTTCTATATTACTTGTTTTTCATGCCACCATAAAGTTAAGATAGAATTTTTACTACAACATAGTTATTTGTCGTCAAAAAGTGGAGTTTGGGGGTCGGGCTGGGTTCTATTGGAATTAATCCCATATGTTCTGTTATTCACTTAACGCGGTTTTCACTTAACGCGGGACCCTCTGGGTTCAATTGACCGCGTTAAGTGGGGTACAACTGTACCTGTAATGACAATGGAGGCGTCTTTAAGAGCTTGAGGGATATCCTCCTTTTCCCATATATTCTCCAAGAGAGAGTGGAGACGGCTGGTAAGCAGAGGTCCTCCTACTTTATACACCTAGGCTGATATTCCATCAGGCCCTGAGGCTTTGTTATTTTTCATTGTTACGAGTTTCCGCTGTTAGTTTCTGTTCTTTGTATAAAATTCGTTGTTTCGGATGGTGTGTGGGTGTCTCGGGCAGCTTCGCTCAATACTCGCCCACACCAACTGAGCCCTTATATAAGTATTAACTTTGTTTATTACAGTACATTGTATTATGTTTTAATGTATTGTTTTATTACATTAGGTTTGTAATTAGGTTAAATATGTGGAATTAATGTCAGTAGGGTAATTTAAATATAGTTTTACGTTTTAGCCAATCAGGATATGTTACGTTAGTATTTGGCGGTAAAAAGTGACGTCGGTGACAAGCTGGTAGTCCGTAGTCAGTCTAGGCACAGCTGTCTTTAAGTTAAATAATATACTCTCTCTCTTATGTTTTGGGAGTTGGCATTTGACTATTGTGATTTGTTTTGCTTGATATTGTGTGATCATGTTGGACCTTCAGTCTTACTCAGCTACTTCCAAACATCTTGTCGTATTATTGTTGTTTTAGTGTTTGTTAATATTATATTTTTAACTAAATCTACTTTATGAATTTTAACATACCCCATAGTAATGAGGTGATAATTTGGTGGGATCTATTCCTGGACCTATTGTGAATTTGTGATTGTTACACCCTATGAGGCCAAAGGGTTGTAACAAATTGGCGACCTTGCCAGGATAGATCCCTTAATCACCTCGTTGCTATGGGGAATATTTAGATATATATTTGGGAGACTTGAGTGATTTGTGTTTATGTAACGATCTATCCTAGGGTCGTAACATAAATAATGGGCTTGATCAGGACGCCTAAATAATGGGGGCCTGACCAGGGTGCCTAAGGGTAATTTGTCAACTTACAGGTTGGAAACAAACACCATCATTATATGACATTGCTGTGTAATGTGTTGTGACTGATATTAATTTAGTGTTCTGTTGTTTTGCTACAGTGATTTTTTTTTGTGTGTAACCCAGTGACGAGTCCTTTGATTTGGTCAGTCATCATGTTGTCCTGGATAGATTAGTTAATGATCCCTCACTAGAGACTCTTTGCTCCGATCAGTTACGTAATTTTTGTTTTAATCGGCTGAAAATTTTGAAATTCATGAAGAGGTTAAAGAGGCTATTTTGAAGGTTTAGGAGTTGATTCTGGAACACGACAGAGTGAACTTTGGGAATGAAAGGAAACTAGAATCAGTCATATATTGAATTTATGTACCGTCTTTGTAAGATGTTTGGAAGATGGATAAAAAGTAGTGGGGTAAGCTTCTATGAAGAGTTGATTAAGTTGATCATTTTAGAGCAATTTAAGATAGCCCTCCCACGAGACATTCAGTTTTATTTGGAAGAGAGAGGGGTTACAGAATTGCAACGAGCAGCAGCTCTGGCAGACTGCTGTGCGTTGACTCAGGAATTTTAGGTTTCAAAGTCGTGTAACTGGGGACAGGGTGGTAAACAGAATAAGTTTGAAGATGCAAAGGCATCTGCCTCAAGTAAGGTAAATGTCCGTATTGGCTCGGAACAAAAATATCCGAGTTTGAGAGTGCGAGTTGAGTGATTTGTTTCTACTGTAAATAGATAGGTCACGTTATTGCTAATTGTCTTAAGCTCAAGAAGAAACAGGAAGACTTTGTTCTTTCATTCGTGCAGCTGGAAAAGTTAGACCCTAAGTCAGTTAGTTCTTACTCAAAGGAAGATTTACTTGAGCCCTTTATGTTTGTTGTGACTGTCTCAAGTGATGAGTCCAGTGATGTTTGGTACCCATTTCGGATTTTGAGACACCGCTGCTAACCATAGTATTGTGTTGAAAGGTGCTTTACCCTGTGTGGAAAGTGCTTACACTGGTGAGCATGTGCTATTGAAGGGTGTCGGTGGTGTAATCACTGTTCCTTTATGTAGGATGTTCGTGAGGAGCGACATGCTTTCTCAATGGGTGACTGTTGGTGTCCAAAACTCTCTCCCTGTATCGGGTGTTACCTTCTTGCTAGCTAATGACATTGCCGGAATCGTGTTGTCCCGGATCCTGTAGTGGCCACGACTCCAATGGTGGACAATAATACTAAATTGCTTGAAGATCAGTATCCTGGTTTATTCCCTGCCTGTGTTGTTACCAGAAGTATCGGTTAGAGAAGAGCAGAATACTTGTGTTGATCCTGTTCCTAATGTAGCTGACACAAGTGGTGCAGTTTTTGATGTAAATGACTTTGGTATTAGGGACCTATTTGTGTCGCAAGACAATTCTGTTAATGACAGTGAGTCGTATTTAACGGAAGCCAGTGGCGCCAGCGGCGATAATCTCTCTGTAGTCAATGGTGCCGTATTTGCTAACTCGCTCCCATCTAGTGTTGATTTAACTTTAAATACTGGTGTACATCCTATAGAACAAGTACCCATTTATAGGGAAAAATTATCTAGAGTTGTTGAAGTTGAGTAACAGTGTTGTAAGCAAGGAGGAAGCTGGTGACTTGCCTGTTTGTTACTATTTGGACTCTGGCCTCCTGATGAGGAAGTTTAGACCACCTTCGGTGCCTGCTGGGGAAGACTGGCATGTGAATACGCGGAAGCTCTAATACTCCAGAGATTCGATTGTGTGTGTTATGGAGACCCAGGAGCCACAAGAGCAAGATTTCCTGTGGAAGTTCCAGTTAATCTGTACAATTCACAGATTTTAGATGATCCCTCTTCTAAAGTTTTACTTCTTTCACAGCTGCAGGTTGAAGATGTGAAGAGGAAGATTCTGAGGGAGGAACTGGACTATTGGCTTCAAAACTAACTCCTCGAAAAAAGTGACAGTGAGTGGGCGTCACCATGCGTGCTGGTGTCAAAACCCGACGGCTCCTTCCACGTGTGTACTGACTACAGACGGGTAAATGATGTGACCAGGGCTGACTCCTATCATCTCCCTCATATAGACGACATCCTTGACGACATTGAGCAGGCAAAGTTCATGACGAAGCTCGACATGTTGAAGGGGTACTAACAAGTGAAGCTGACGGAGGAATCCAAGAGAATTTCTGCCTTCGTCACTCCTGATGGGCTTTGGCAGTACAAAGTCCACTCCTTTGGGCTTTGCAGTGCCCCTAGGACATTCCAGAAGGCTATGAATGTGGTAAAGTCTGAATTTCCTGGTGTCTGTGCCAACTTGGATGACCTGCTGGTGACAGCAGCTACTTGGGAGGAACAAACGGAGAGACTTCGTGCCCAGTCGGAGTACAACTTTACTGTCAACCTGGCTAAAAGCGAGTTCAGGCATGCAACACTCACCTACCTTGGCCATGTGGTGGGCCAAGGGATGGTGGCTCAAGTCAATGCAAAGATAGTGGCTGTACAGCGACTCCCGCCTCCTGCAGATCGAAAGACTCTGTGTAGGTTCCTCGGTATTGCAGGATTTCACTGAAGGTTTTCCAAGAATTTGCGCAGTGTCGGCTCCTTTGACAGACTTGGTCAGCCCAAAAAGAAGGTATTTGTGGACAAAAGCATGACGGGCTGCATTTGAAACCCTTAAGCATCTATTAATTTCCAGTCCAGTGTTAAAAGTGTCAGATTTTTACAAGCCTTTTATGATTCAAGTTGATTCCTGTGATGTGGGTGCTGTATTGCTGCAGTTTGAAAAGGTATACTACACCCAGTTTGCTTCCACAGAGTGAAACATATCAAATGGAGAGACAAATCTTTTGGTAGACACTCTGTCCCGTGATGTAAAAAAAAGTTTCATCCTTTTGTTCGTAAACTTTTCAAATAAGGAGGGGGATGTTACGAGTGTCTGCTGTTAGTTTCTGTTCTTTGTTTAAAATTCGTTGTTTCGGATGGTGTGTGGGTGTCTCGGGCAGCTTCGCTCACTACTCGCCCACACCAACTGAGCCCTTATTTAAGTATCAAATTTGTTTATTACATTGTATTATGTTTTATAGTATTGTTTTATTACATTAGGTTTGTACATAGGTTAAATATGTGGAATTAATGTCAGTAGGGTAATTTAAATACAGTAGTACCCCGATTTACGCGGTCAATTGAACCCACTGGGTTCCGCGGAAAGTGAAAACCGCGGAAAGTGAACAACAGAACATATGGGATTAATTCCAATAGAGACTGGCCCGCCTCCTAACTCCACTTTTTCCGACACAATACCTATGTTGTAGTAAAAATAACATCTTATTTTTATGATGGTTTGCACACACAATTCAAATAATGGACTCAACTCGCCCCCCCCCCCTCTTCCCAGGTCACTGGCTCCTACCTCTCTGAGAAATATTTGGGTGAAAACACTAGATTTTAACGTTTAGTAATAAATAATACCTCAGACTAAAGTTAGGATAATATAATTGACATTTCTGGATTCCTTGCAGGTTAGGGAATATTTTGAATGTAAACTTCATATATTTTGCACAAAAGATAAAATATTTGCTTTGTGTAAACCAAATTATTACATTAGGTTAATCCGCAAGGCAGCGGGGCAATGGTTGGTAGGTGCCAGGATGTGTCCACATGCCAGTAGGCCTATGTGCCATCGCTCTGGGGCTCACTGCTACTCCGAGATTCCCTGCTGGTCTAGCCTGGGCCCACGTGGCACCCAGTTACCGTGTGTTGCCATGAGGAGGCACAGCAGAAGTCTTGATAGTGAAGAGGCTGTGTACAGGCAGGGGAAGACTTATGCAAGTTGCTTCCCTGTTCACCACGAGGGCTAGCCAGTGGTGGTAGCTGAAAACGAGAAGAGCAAGCAGTGCTTGCACCTTAACTCTAACATAATGCTGTCACACTAGATGTATTTCACCACCCTTCTCCCGCCCGCCCGCGCGCACGCACGCACGCACGCACGCACGCACGCACACACGCACACACACACACACACACACACACACACACACACACACACACCATGACAATTAAGACAGAAATATCCGGGAGTGAGGGTTTTATTGTTTGACAAATTTACAGGTGTGTGTGATTGGTTGGTGGCGAGATAAAGATCAGCTGTTGAGGAGCGCATATTACCAGTACTTCCCACGCCATTTCTCTAATTACCTACACCTATCTGCCATGTCACTCCATATTTCAAAATGTTATGGTACATAATGTTGAAGGGATCCGAAGTTGTTCCTTTATACTTACACTTGTCACAATCTCCCTCAAAAATACTTTAGCGTTCACCTTTACCCAAAACATCTTCAGGTCATAAGACCTACTAATCCCTCACCCTACTTCCCACCTGACATTGCATCAGGTCAGGTCAGTTTACCTTTTTTTTTTTTTTTTTAGGGGAATTAGCCCACTTGGGCACAGGTTACTGACCCACATCGGAGCCTGGGGGGCGAAAATGTAATAATAATAATAATAATTAGTTCATAGTAAATAAAATTTATAATAAAAATACAAAATTAAAAATAAAATACCCATGACAATAAAAATCATAACAACAATTAAAATATTAATAAAATAACAATAATAAAGAAGAACCATAAAGAAATACAAAATTGAAAAAAGATCAATAGCGAAAAATGACATAGGTATGTTGTGTTGTCAAAGTAAGAGAAACAATTGAGACCCTGCAATTGTGCATAAATGTGGCAGAAAGTCAGATCAGCAACCTGGGACTTGGTCACAATTTTCGTAAAGCCATATGGCAGCAGGGTCTACATTATGATTCCAATACCTCCCACTAACCCCCCACAGCTCCATGGGAGTGGCAAATACCAGTCTTTACTGTTGTAAGGACTATAACGAGCGGGATGGTTGTCTGCCGCTCGTTTGCTTGTTCACGGCCCCACTAGGGGGTAGACAGAGGTGAGAAGGTTGCTGCTGCCTCATCACACGCCAGACATGATCCAGCCGTCACCACAGCTGTACTTCACCCGGCTGTTCGATTCCAACTCTGGTTGTGTACTCATCTGAGTTTCTGGAGCTCAAGGCCTGATTCCCCAGTCCTTCACTATTCGGCTGTCAACTCGGGTCACCTACTCCAGCAACTGCCGCGGCTGCCACGTGATCATCACTTCCTCCACTCCCTATCCACCATCCGTCTCTCCTGTGTGGCAAGACATCGCCCGCCGGCGTCAAGTGAGGAAGCTGCCATGGACCTTCTCCCCTGAGAGCGGATCACTGCATTACCAGAACATTCCACCGTGCTGGTTAGGAGGAATATTCATCAGCAGCCTTAGGAAATACCTGTACTTTGTTGTATTGATTGTTTTGTTTCAAGTAATTGTTTGACTCCAGTGCTGTTTATTTAATGTTTGTATGAGTGGTGTCAGAGTTAAATTATTGTGATTATTTTCGTAATAAAGAGATGTCAATCTCTAATGGTTGTTTATTACACCTTGGAAACCTATGGTTCTTGACTTTCCTTTTCATAAGATCCTGATTAGGCTGGCAAAGGATTTATATCCCAAAGGCCAGGCCTTTACAACTATAACACAGCTTCATTCACACCAGTATCATATAGATTTTTAGTTTTTAAATGTATTTATTTAACCAAACTTCTTGATAAACTACAGTGTTCTAGATTATTCTAACAAAGAAATTGAGTTTCTAACATAATTAGAACTGCTTTTATAGACTCCGGTAGTTTAGGCTATCGAAAAACTTTCCCTAGCACCCAGAAACATTCTGGCAATGTGGACTAGTGTCTGTCTGTGCAAGAGGTTTAGTTTAGACACTTGGAAACTTTTCCCAGTAACCGGAAGAGATTCCAGGGATAAGGAATTTTCAGGGTTTGAGAAAGTCGTCTGGTTACCCAGAAATCTCTCATTCTCAGAATTGCACTGCACCAATTGTTCAGGCTAACAGGGATATCACTGTATTCCTATAACAATTATCGATTTTTTTGGAAGCTCTCGGTTACACGTAATTTGTAATAACACACCGGATTCACACTGAGTGGCCTTGACCACCACCACAACAGCTGATGCTATAAGCAGTGTTGCCAACTCTGAAACGGAACTCCTGTCAGTTATCAACTCGATGAGGAATAACATAACACAATATAATATATACCAGTAAATGTGAGGAATAAGTTAAGATATTAATAATAAATGAAATAAAAAAAAAAGTTATTTTCTAAAAACCAGTTTTTGTGATAAAGTTGAGAATGCGACGTCTAGCTTTATACCTAGGTATGTAAATGTCTAGCATAAACTCGCCAGGCCAACATACAGGTACTGTAATTAAAACATCTAATAATTACTTAAATACGCAATATTAAGAGGACACGTCGCTACCTAGCATTTAATTGCAATTTTCAAAATCCCCTCCAGCACCTTCCATCACAAGCATTGCCCTAGAGCGAGCAGAAAAGAAATGTCAACTCTCGAAGGGTGGAGATGGGTGGGATGTCGAAGTCGCATTCTGGACTTTATCACAAAAACTGGTTTTTAGAAAAAACTCCTTTTTGTTCATTCCAGAATGCAACGTCTAGCTTTGATTACCCGAGCAGGAGGTGACCTTGTGTATAAGGCTCAGCTCACTTAGGTCCAGATTGTAATATAAACTTTCTGTAATATTTTCCAATATTAGGAACATTTACCGGAATGTAAAATGTTAATTTACATATCCAAATTAGGATTATATATATATATATATATATATATATATATATATATATATATATATATATATATATATATATATATATATATATATATATATATATATATATATATATATATATATATATATATATATATATATATATATATATATATATATATATATATATATATATATATATATATATATATATATATATATATATATATATATACGCATTCGATTTCCGTTAGCGGTGCCTTGCCAGAAACCTCACGTGCTCACGTGCAGCGGTGCATGAATCCCATTCACAGCGGAGGTGTCCTGCAGCGGCAGCCAGCCACCCAGGTCATACCGCCCACGCTACCTCTCCCTCCTCCTCCCTCCGCTTGGGCAAGCGGCGCGGTAAGGTTGCGCAGTGTGTGTCTTTGTTGCGTTATCACTGACGTCATATGACGTATCAGACCTGTGATTGGCCATGCATCCCTACCCCCCTCTGCTGCTAGCTGTAATTGGCTTAAAGTATTATGACGTGTCCACCCGGGGGAGGGAGGGAGGGAGGAAAGACGACGCTTGACCTAGCCGCGGCAGTTTCATCCCTCAAGGCCACTCCGTGTAAACGCGCATCCATTGTTCCGTAAGATGGCTTCCGCCGGACCACCACCCCCAGAGAGAAACCTTCCCTTACCTGGACCCAGCGGCACTAAACCAAAGAAGACACGACGTTCCTTAAGCTACGAGGTGAAGTATAGCATCATCCAAGAGTTGGAGAAAGGAACAAGGCAGGTTGATTTGGCGCGCCAGCATGGCGTGAACGAATCTACGATCCGGACTATAAAGAAGGATTCAGCCAAGATAAAGGAGCACATGAAGATCACAAAGTCTACAGGTGCTTCTATGATCAAGTATTTTCACAACCAGGTGCTTCTCAAGACAGAAAAATTACTTGTGAGGTACTTGGTGCGTCAGGCGCGACGGAACATGGCGGTCGACACGCGCTCTGTTAAGGACTACGCACGTGAACTGTACATGGCAGTGGCACGAAAGATGGGAACTTCAGAGCCCAAACCCTTTAATGCTTCCTCTGGGTGGTTACAGAGGTTTAAGATCCGGAACAAGATCACCAATATAAACATTGGTGGTGAAGAAGCGAGTGCTGATCGTGCTGCGGCTCGGGAATTTCCTCCGTTTTTACGTGAGATTATGGAGGAAGGACAGTACAGTGACGACCAGGTGTTTAACATGGACGAATCTGGTCTTTTCTGGAAAAAGCTACCTTCCAAGTCCTTCGTTGTGAAGAATGCCAGCAGGATTCGGGGCCGGAAAATGCAGAAGGAACGCATCACCGTCCTGTTTACCACCAATGCCTCCGGTACCTGTAAGCTCAAGTTATCGGTGATCCACACAGCCCGCAAGCCGCACGCCTACAAGAGCATGGACATGACCAAGCTAAATGTCCACTGGCTGACCGCACGTAAGGCATGGATGTTCTCTACACTGTCCCTCTCCTGGTTTGATGACTGTTTTGTTCCCGATGTAAAGAAATTCTGTGAGCGACAGAATGTCCCATTTAATATTTTGTTGCTGCTGGACAACGCACCAGGACACTCGCCCCTACTGTTAGATCGTCACCCCAACGTAAAAGTGGTCTTCCTTCCTCCCAACACTACGTCTTTAATCCAGCCCATGGACCAGGAGTTGATTTGCAATGTGAAAGCTGCATTCTCAACAAAAAAATTCCAGCTCCTGAACGACTACACCAACACCAGGGAAGAGTTGCGTAACCTGAGTGACACCACCACCGATAGCAAGAGCGAAGAAGATGAGGATCAACAGTTAGAACAGCAAAAAATACTCTTCAAACAATTCTGGAGAGTATTTAACATCAAGAAAGCTGTGGACTTCTTGGTGGAGTCATGGGATCAGCTGTCTATTGCTACAATTCGTCACGCATGGAGACATGTGTTGCATGGAATACCAGGTGAGAGGAGGAGTCAATCTGTGACTGGTGAGGTTCAGAATGTTGCAGTAGCAGTGGACCTTGCCAGAGAAGCTGCGCAGACTGTTACAGTTCCAGGCTTCTCCGAGACCACCAACGACGACATCCTGGAGGTGATCAGAGATCCTGAAGTGACTGCCGACGAGATGTTGGAAGAAGAACACGTCAGTGAAGAGGAGGAAGAAGGTGCGTCAGTCTCCGAAGAACACAATTTAAGTCATAGTGATATTAAGGGTGCCATGGAGTGTGCAGAGAAGATGAAGTCCTTCCTTTCCCGCGACAATGACGATGACCGCTATGAAGTCTTCCATACCCGGCTGGTGCAGGCTATGGAGCCGTACATCAAGGTGTATCACGACAACATCAACGCCAGCCGTCAGCAAAGCATAACAGATTTCTTCGCCCGCAACCCACCACAGCCAGCCCAAGCCAGTGATAGTGACAGTGAAGGTGACTTTGAGGGATTTGTCAGGGAAGCCCTGACAACTGTAAGTGACAGTGATGGTGATTCACCTAGTAATGGTGATTCACCTGAGGGCCAGTAATCTGCCCTCTGCCTCGGAACCAGCCTCCATCCCCATATGCCGACCCATCTCTTCTACTACCGTAAGTGTTACACATAATTTTTAGTTTTCTAACCTTACCTTTATTTTTCCTATGTTAACCTTTATCTTTCCTAACCTAACCTCTTCTATATTACTTGTTTTTTCATACCATCATAAAGTTAAGATAAAATTTTTACTACAACATAGTTGTGTGTCGTCAAAAAGTGGAGTTTGGGGATCGGCCTGGACTCCATTTCAATTAATCCCATATGTTATGTTATTCACTTTACGCGTTCCTCGCTTTCCGCGGTACCCTCCGGGTTACATTAACCGCGTAAAGTGAGGTTAACTGTATATATATATATATATATATATATATATATATATATATATATATATATATATATATATATATATATATATATATATATATATATATATATATATATATATACACCTAGACCCCGACTTACGACGGGGTTAGGGACCCGAATCCAGGTCGTAAGTCCGACATGGTCGTAAGTCCGACATACATAGATAAAAAAAATAAAAATAAAAAAATAAAAAAATAAAAAAAATTTAATAAAAAATCTACAATGAAATACAGTACAGTAAAAGTAATGAATAATGATGAATGGATACAGTACAGTGAAAGTAATAAATAATAAGGAATGGATACAGTGTGACTGAGCACTTAACCTTTAATGTAGTCAGCTGAATGCACATGGGGCCCCCATAATTTTCTAATTATACATGGAGACTACATTAACTGGAAACGTTTCGGTATAGAAAATGCGTGTCATTTAAAAAAAAAAAAAAAAAAAAATTTAATAAAAAATCTGCGGCGGTCGTAAGTCCACGTAGTCGTAAGTCGGGGTCTAGGTGTAATCTAATAAGTGCCAAAGACTAATGTTCTGGTAAACATGGCGACATGGTGAGGGGCGGTGTGGGCTATATGCTGTTTGTGCTATGTTATCAAAGCCATTGGGAATTTAATATGATGGAATAACTCATCTAGATTCGAGTGTGAAATAATATCCATGGAAAAATTTATTGTTTTACGTTAATGTTTTAATAACCTGGCACCAAATGAACCTAAATAATGTGGGAATTATGCTGAAATTGCATAAAGACATGTCAAGAGGGATTGCTTGTTGATCAGCATGGGAGAATGAGTTGTTTTCTCAGTCCAGCCAGCAGTTCCTCCCTCCTCTTCCTCTCCACTGCTGTGCACCCGGATGTAGTTTTGTGTTCTTTTTTTCACCTCATTTCTATACATGCAAACCCTCATTGTTTAAGAACTGAATAAAGCTTTTGAAAGCTTACAGTTTTAAATGTTGGAACGTTTGTGTGATTTAAATGTCCGTGGTGAGGTGCACAGTATTCCCGCGAGTCATGGTATGTTGTCAAACTGCCTACTGCTCTCAGATACACTCCGTCTCCCACACAGAATATACCACTATTCTCTTAATATTTCTTTTATATATTTATAATACTGTACAGTATATATTATCACTTTATTCATAAGGCACACTGGCACACCGATGACTTTTCTGCAAATTCTCTTGTTACTTACATATCACAGTGGTATAGGGTACAGTCGTATGAGAGGTGACTGAGATATTTTGGCAATGTAGAAACTTAACACTTGTAGGGCACTTTTATCACTCATTATACTACAGGTTGTACCTCTCTAGTCCGGCAACCTCGGGACCAGACCGGTGCTGGACCATGGAAATTTCCGGACCATGGAAATTCACCCTTTTCCTGGATAGATAGTGACTTGTGCTTACGCTTGGAAGCCTAGCACCACTTTCACTGCTTCATGGTCTCTTTCAAGACCTATTGAAGGGTTAAATGTCATACAGTAGCTTCTCAAATTTTGCAAGTTTTTTATTCAACGTTTTCTATTTGGACACACAAAAAAACCACTACACAATTTAAAATTTTGACGGCAGAAACTCGAATTTCGATGGGTTTGAACGGCCCGCCAACGTTCAGACGACGTGCACAATCGTCATTTCTCTTATGTACAAAAGATTCATTATTGTTTATTAATGAATGTCTTTTTGATTGAATTAATGTTTGTGTGTGCAAAATGAGCAATACAATTCATTAATAATACGTAGAATATTAAAACACATGAGGAAATGAGACAGCATTGTTTTCGTTGATTACAAAACCAGTGACTGACTGGTTCTACATATAAAACTGAAGAAAATAAGACCCTGGTTGTAGCTGTAGTAAAAATAATGTAAAAAATTAATATGGTTGTTTTAAGTAATGTTATTTAATGTTAATAAATGGAACAATAAAAGTAACAAACCATCAATGGTAAAGAAAAAGTGAGACTGCGCGTATGTAAGTGCGCACATGTGAAAAACATATCGTCATTACTCTACATAAGAATATGTTTTAATTAATGTTTCTGATTTTTTTTTATTGAATTAATGTTTGTGAGTGTAAAATGAACAATACAATTCCATAATAATACGTGGAATATTAAAACACACGAGGAGACTAGACGGCTGCCGGCATTGTTTTCGTTAATGTTTACAAAAGCAGTGACTGATTGGTTCTACATATAAAACTGAAGAAAATAAGACCCTGGTTGTAGTTGTAGTAAAATTATTGTTGTTGTTGAAGTAATGTTATTTAATGTTAATAAGTGGAACAATATAAGTAGCTAACCATTATTGATAAAGAAAAAAGTGAGACTGCGCGTATGTAAGTGCGCACATGTGAAAACATATCGTCGTTACTTTACATAAGAATATGAAAGCAACACTTATTTACTGCTCATATATATTGAAGGGTTAAATGTTGTACTCTGTATAGACAAACAGAGAGAGAGAGCCGAACTGCCTGATGTAAACAAACCTTAATTTCCTGCGGATTTGTTGTTGTTGTTGTTTTTTACGGGGATTAGCCCACCCGGCACAGGTCACTAACCCACACTGGGGCCAGAGGGGCGAAAATGTAATACTCCTGTAATAATAATAATAATTCAGATATGTAAAAAAAAAAAAAAATAGCTGCCTATCTACCTATTGGGCAAACTAAAATCGTTCCGGACCACGAGAGTTTCCGGACCACAGAATGCCGGATTAGAGGGGTACAACCTGTAGTAATCTTTACATTATTTTATATGTTTTAACACTATTTATGCATCATATTTGGATATATGTAGATTTAGTATAAAACAGTGGATGATACAGATAATGTATATGTGAAATACATGATTTATAATGAAAATTTCTTCCTTTATTTGATGGCAATACATATGCAAAATGATGTACAGTGGGGTGTGCTATAACGAACGGATCCTACTACGAATATTCCTATAACGAACGGTTTTACCTATAAAATTGAGAATGCTATAACGAACGAAACTCCTACAACGAACATTATTTAATTTTTTTTTTCTTCTAATTTATTGTTTTTTTATTACAAATATTAATTATATTCTTTATTTCAGGGGTTTAGATGCATATTTATGCAGTTTTTTACAATTTTTACAATTTTATATTATATTTTTCAGTGTTAAGTGGTTGTATTTGGGGGCCTGGAACGGATTAATCCTATAACGAACGAATGCTATAACGAACAAGGTTCTAGAACCAATTAGATTCGTTATAGCATACCCCACTGTATATCGGTACAATGTATAACGAGGAACCCTGTAACACAGATACAGTAAAATCCCAGTTATCTGGCACCTACAAGTTGAATGATTGTGGTAATTACATCCCTGGTGATGCAACAGTTTAAGTCATCTCAAGGCTTGTGTAGAAGATCGGCTTCCTCCACAAAGAAGAGGATGTCCCTTCCCATGCTACATCCCCCCCTCCCAGCATCAAAAAGAGACTGTAAAACCCATCTCTCCCCCAGCACTAAGAGAGGTGCTTATGATGAAGGTCTCTAAGACTGGGGCACTGTTGTCGAACAGTCAATGGGACAAGGTAGTCATCACAATGGGGAGGGGGTGTCCTCTCCATTGATAAAGAGTTTTCCTGGTTAGTTGAAACTCACTGTTAAGACCCCCAATAAATCTTACAATGTACAGTGCTACATGTTGACTTCACAAATTCATCTAAAACAACAGACTTTTTTAACACATATTCCACTTTATATAAATGATGTGGCTTAGAAATAAGGAGAATATATCATAAAACTATAAAATAAGAAAAATAAAGAGCATGGCTGTGTATGTGTGGTAAGTGAATGTGTGTGTGGAGGTAGTGAGCTATAACTACGTCACTGAATCACCAACCAGGCGAACAATGTGATCAAACTACAGGTACACCACCGATTTTCCGGCACCTTTGGTTCTAAAGCCTTGCTGGATTATCCGTTTTGCCGGACCAACCGAGGTCACGTAATAATAATTAAACAATACACCTCTGGCCCACTAATTATACACCTGCCGTGTCTTTAAAGCACTATTGACTGCTACAAACGTAAATAAAACAAATGTTAAATGTAAATTAAATGTGAAAAAGCCATAATTTTGAGCAACATATTACGATACACACTTAATACTAATTTTAACTTATTTTTATTTTATTTTTTTACGGGAGTTAGCCCACTCTGGCACAGGTCAAACGACCCACAACGGGGCCTGGGGGGCAAAAAACTAAGAACAGAAAAAAATTGAAACTAGAGAAGAAAAAGGTTACATTGTGTTAATCTACACCACGAAGATGCCGGAAAACCAGCTTTTTAAAGTGAGACAGATTGTATAAGTATGGAAACACAGAAGGTAGAACATTCCACATTTTGGCTGTGTGAGGAAAGAAGGATGTACTATAATGTGTTATTCTCGTGTGACCGACATCCAAAGAGAAACAGTGGGCACCGCGGGCAAGACGTATGCTACGAGCCCATGGCCTTGTCAGCGGTACACAGGATGCCAAATCCATCGAACATTGCCCGTTAAAGTACCTGTAAAAGAGAGAAAGTGAAACAACATTGTGGCGAAGAGAAAGGGAAGAGAGATTGTTGACTAAAGGAGGAGAGTTAATAAGACGCTATATTGCAAGGATTTCAGGGAGGGAGGGGAAGGGAGGGGGAGGTGAGGTGTTGATACAGCTGCCGGCAAAGGTTGTGAAGGATACCTAGTGTATATTTATCAGTCATATAGAGGGATTTAAGTTATTCGCTTATATAATGTCACTGAATTGACTTGGAAGAATTAACTTACAATGCTGGAATTTTAGTAATATAGTGATTAATTTGAATACAAACATCCCATAGTTTGCACTAGACATATGAATTTTAGTAATTAACTTATTGCATTTGAGTACAGTACAGGTTTGCCCTTAGGACAATTATTTCTTTTACTTATTTCACAATATGTATTTAGGATGGTATGTGCATGTACTGTATATGAGTAAAAAGAAATGAAGAAAGTTATGTATATCTATCCGAAAAAACGAGTTGAAAAACTTGTACTTAAATGTAAGGGATTAAAATTTTTATGCTCTTGTGCAAACTATGTGATGATGATACATAAATTATTCGCTATCTTACAGGGATTCCAGCAATGCAAGTTATATTCTGCTATTTTTAGTCTGTGACATTTTACAAGATAAAAACTTTAAACCAAAAACTACCTTCACCCTGGCTGGGAGGGAAGGAAGGAAGTTAAGTGCCCTGTCGTAGTTTTGAATGAACTAAAGCAGGTGCCGGACCATCATTTCCTGGAAAATCGGTGGTGTACCTGTATAAAAGTTGCTGAAAAATCATTACAATACTCAAATATGGTTTTGAAATAAAGAAAATATAATACAAAACAAAAAAGCGACAAAGATGGGTGTGTATGTGTGAGAAATGAACGTGTGTGGAGGCGGTTATAGCCAAGGCCTTGCTATAAGTACGTGACAGACTCGCCAGCCTTGTACAGTATATTGTTACTTGTAATGTAACTATAAAAGTTGTGGAAAAATTATTACAATATAGGTACACCTAGATAAACAATGGGGTTAAGTTCCTGAAAAACCCATCGCTAAGTAAAATATCATAGATAGAGAGCATTATAACATGAGTTTAATGGGTTATGTTCCCAGCCAGTCCCCAAACACTCATGTATCAGCGACGAAAAAATCCTACACTTATAAAATCAATAGAAAACAATTAAACAACATTCACCACATCATGAAGAATAATCCTGGTCATCATTGCATGTCCCCTTTGAGGCTAAGGGGACTCTTGTAGGTGGAGTGGAAACATCACTCTGACTCCCACACAGATTCTGGGGGAGTCTCATGCTGCTTCAGAATGTCAAGCTTCACCTCAAATACATGGATGCCTTGGCCTTCCCAGACATTTTTAAAGTTACACTCCTCACTCCACAGTCACAAAAACAGAGCAAAAGCACTTGTCACAAAAATAGAGAGAACAATGATAACATAAAAACAATCATAGTGGCCGATACTGCTCTCATCATTTTCACAACAACAGAAGCGAAGCACCTTACAGTCAAAAAACACAGAAAATATCACTGCACAGTCACCATAAAACAGTTCATTCTAAATCATAGTGCTGTCCTCTGTTATAAGAAAAAAGAAAAAAAAACACCGATGATAAGTAGTGTATGATGCTGACAGGTAGTCGTGGAGCAATGCGATGGTGAGGTTACAATCGACCAAAAACCAAGTGCAGAGTTGTCGTGCATGGGTTGGCTGTGTGGCAGCACACGGGTAAATATTACAGTACCTCAGCTGAGAAGTAAAGTGAGAGATGTGTGGTGCATAAGGTTAAATATTGTTTCCTTATAAATTGTCACTGACTTGATGAATAAATATATAATTTGCATTATGGGAATCCTTGCAAGACAGCAATTAATTTGAATATATACAGCCCTTAGTTTTCAATAGATTTTCCAACCAATGGATATCGATACACCGGGGCACCCCGGGTGACATTCCGCCACTGTTTAAATGCCCAGCGTGGGTTATCAGGTTCCAGTGTAACTATTTGTCTGTCACACCACATGCTCGGTCACAAGAAAGCTTCCAGAACATAATTACCTACTTTTGTTTGTTTCATTTTCATTGGTTGTCCATTTTATCATGTTGTATCAAAGTAATACAGGTTGACCATCAAAAATCCGCCAATCGATAAACCGGAACCTTCAGTTTTCCAGCATGGATTTCGGAGCGCATTTTCAAATTTCCTGCCTTGGCGCACCATTGTTTTCTGGACGCGCCGTTTATGTTTTGATAGCGCTGTACTCCAGAATCAGCTGTTGGGTCTTGCTTGCACCTGCTAACAAGCATTCATGCTCATTCCTTCTGATTTTATCATTTAATTGCTGCTATATAGCCCCATCATGGATTCAGCAAAGAAAAGCGGTGGCGTAAAACGTAAACATCGTGCGTTGTCGATCGCAGAGAAAGTGGAAGTGCTTAAAAAACTTGATAGCGCGTGTCTGTGCGAACCATTTGTGAAACACACAACATCGGCTCTTCAACAGTGTATGATATTAAAAAACAGAAAGAAAAACTGTTAAAGTTCTTTTCTGACAGTGGATCAAAAAGGAAAATGTTTGTAAGGAAGTCAATGTCGGAGGGAAAAAGTGCGGAACTAGACCAAGTTCTCATAACCTGGTTTAATCTTCG
Source organism: Homarus americanus (assembly GCF_018991925.1). Lineage (NCBI taxonomy): Eukaryota > Metazoa > Arthropoda > Malacostraca > Decapoda > Nephropidae > Homarus > Homarus americanus. Next base: position 6,870,186 of record NW_024741901.1, on the reverse strand, counting down.
TGTAAGTGAAGGTGTGGAAATTTCTGGTGATTTATTAAAGGAACAAGCCAAAGTGTTTCATGAAGAGCTGGGATTGCAACACAAGTGTGACTATACAGAAGGTTGGCTGCAACGTTTCAAGTCGCGACATGGCTTACATTTTCGTGCAGTATGTGGTGAAAAACATTCAGCAGACAAGGATGCAGCTAGTGCCTATGTGGATGAATTTGCAAAGTTAGTTAGTGATGAACATTTAAGTCCTGAACAAGTGTACAATGCTGACGAGACTACCTTATTTTGGAGATGTACGCCAAAAAGAACTCTGACAACTGAGGATGCAGAATCGCCATCGGGGTTTAAAGCTTCGAAGGATCGCTTCACGGTAATGTGCTGCTCTAATGCTGCGGGTACCCATAGATGTAAGTTGCTTGTTATCGGAAAAAGTTTACATCTGAGGGTCTTTAAGGGTATGACACGGTTTCCTGTCCATTACCATGCCAACAAGAAGGGGTGGGTTACCACTGATATTACATTGGATTGGTTTCATAAATGTTTTGTTCCTGAGGCCAGGGCTCACTGTAACTCAGTTGGACTAGACCCTAAATGCAAGATACTTCTTATTTTAGACAATTGTTCGGCACATCCAAAAGCCGATCTTCTAGTGAAAGATAATGTTTTTGTTGCCTACCTCCCACCCAACTGCACATCACTAATTCAATCACAGGACAATGGTATCATACATTCTATGAAGTGTAAGTATCGATCCCTGTTAATGAGGCGCCTAGTGAGTTCAGTTAATTCAGGCACCCCAGTACAGAAATTCATAAAAGAGTTCAACATTAAGGATGCAGTGTACTGTGTTGCCAATGCTTGGACGTCTATTAAAACATCAACACTGAAAAATGGATGGCATAAATTGTGGCCAAGTTTAATGTTTACTTCTCATTCTAACGAAGACACAGAAAATGATTTTGCAGGGTTTAGGGTTTCCAAAGAAAAGCAACTTATACATGAACTTCTTGCATATGTTAAAGATGTAACTAATCCTGATGCCAAGGAGCTTTCATCAAGGATAAATGAAGATGTTTTAACAGAATGGTTGGATGTTGATGATAATGTGCCTACAGTTCATCATTACACTGATTCTGAAATTGTAGATATGGTTAAAAGTCCGGAGAGAAACGCCTGTACAGGTAGTGATGAAGATGAAAGCAGTGAAGAAAATGAGGAAGATGTGAGAGACAGAATCTCTATTGACAGGTTAATTACGTTGACAACTGAACTGCTGGCTGGACTAGAGCAACGAAGTTTTGTAAGTGAACAAGAAATCATGAATGTTTTCTTGCTCCAAGATGAACTTATTAGAGAAAGACCCAAGTATATGAAGCAACAGACATTGCACGATATATTCAAGAAAATAGCTAGGAAGCAGGAAGAAGCAACAGCGGTGTCCACACTTGATAATCCACTGCCATCAACTTCAAGACAAGTTGAAGCTGTTCCTGTTGCTGAGGATGTTGTCACTGTCAGTGATAAAGATGATAATCCTGACAGCCCATCTGCTGTTTAGCCTGGTAAACATTAAAATTTCTATTTGCTTTTCATTTTAGTAAGTTAATTTTCTTTGTTTAAAGGACTGTACAGGTATTCATTTTCTGTTAAATTTATACAGCAAATATAACCATCAGTTTTCCGTCATTTTCGAAAATTCGGCACTCCTCAGGTCCCGAGGATGCCGGATTTTTGATAGTCAACCTGTATTGCTAAAAGTAGTGTAGTTGTATTGTAGTGTAGTGTAGTATTTCTGGAAAATAATGCTATGATTATGTTATAAATGTATTTATTTGTGGAATTATTATTATTTTATGCATTACTTACTCTACCAAACACAAAGACAGCCAGACAGCCTAGCGACCGACTGTGTTTGTGTTGCCAAGCACATAGGAAAAATAATGCAAATAAAAGATTCTAAATTAATTATTTATAGCAAATAAATATTATAATCAGTAAATATAAGCATTACTGGCCATCTCTGATACAAAGGCAAGCTAAAAATAGCTGCTACTTTTTTTTAGTTTTACAAATTTATTGACAAAGCTTGGAGTACAGTTTGTCTATTCTGAGTAATTCAGTCAGGTCTTGACACTGAGGGTGGTATCACTTCGCACTGCCCGCGCTGCTAAGTGCATAGGGACCACGAGCGTGTAGCATTAACGTGATGTGGGATCGCGCTAGGATAGAGGTGAGAAGGGAAACTCACAATGGCATTTCTATTTACTATATACTGGTATATTATACAATGCAGTGCTATGGAGTTGCTGTGTGGTGAGGAGCTTGTTGAGAGGAGGTCTTTGTTGATATTACAGTGTTCATTTTGGTGGATAACAACAAAATATGATACGAGAGGCTGCGACAATGACACTGTTCAATAAAACAAAATAGACATAAAATACGCAGCAAAGTGGCGCTTTATTCCACAACTAATAGAAAACATAATAGAATATATTCACATAAATTCCACATCAATTAATTAGTAACAATGAAAAGTTAAATACTATCTATAATCAAATATGAATTACAAGTAAATATGGGGTAACCTAGTTTATTATCTAACACCCCCTCTTAAACTAAGGTACACCTCTTATAATACCAAACTTCTTTAGTTTCTCTTTAGATACTGGTTTAGTGAACATATCAGCAATGTTATTTTCTGATGGAACATACAGTGGTCTCTCGGTTAACGAGCACTATCCGTTCCAGCAGGTTGCTCATTAACCGAAAAACTCGTTGACCGAAACTTTTGTTTTAATGGGTTTTTGGGTAATTGGTTCAACTCACCGAAAATTGCCTAAATTCAACAAAAAAGGTAGAAAAGTACACTTACTTTGAGGTGTGTATGTAGAAGGCTCCTGGATGATGATGATGATAGAATTAGAATGGGGTGGAGGAGAAGGGAGAAGAAGGCATTGGGGTGGGAGAAGTCACCCCATGGTGCCATTTCACCCATAAAATTTTAGTTCTCTTGGTGTAATTCAAGATTATTTTCTTTAAATCAACACTGCACTGCATTATATATTGTCAATATGTAAAATAAATTTAAAATTGACCAATAATTTGCTTGCAAACACAGAAAAAAAACGTTACCTCCACTGAAAAGAGAGAGACTGGGCCTGTTTGGTGTGTAGCCAGACTGGATGGCATACATGAAACTAGTTTCCTTACCTTCAATTATGTTCAATAATTGTTAAAATGACTAAAAAATTTAATACTATTAAACTTTTAAAATTACTGAATAGTACAGTTGTACCCCCTTACTTAACGCGGTCAATAGAACCCAGAGGGTCCCGTGTTAAGTGAAATCCTGGTTAAGTGAACAACAGAACATATGGGATTAATTCCAATAGAAACCAGCCGACCCCAAACTCCACTTTTTGAAGACACATAACTATGTTGTAGTAAAATAACATCTTAATTTTATGATGGTACATACACACAATTAATACTTAAGAGAAATGAGAAATACATTAGCCAGGTTAATGTCCATTCAAATAATGGACTCGACTCCTCCCTCTTACACTACACTGCGGCTCTTCCCTCTCTGAGAAATTTTTGGGGAAAACCACTAAATTTTAATAAATAATACCTCAAACTAAAGTTAGGATAATACAATTGACATTGCTGGATTCCTTGTAAGACCAGGAATATTTTGAATATAAATGTCATATATTTTGCACAAAAGATAACATAGTTACCCAGAAAAAATTTTATCTAAAATTTGTATGTCTAATGCAAAATATATGATGTTTATATTCAAAATGATCACAATTATAAGAATTCCAGAATGTAAATTATATTCTGACTGGGAATTTGTATGAATTTTATGAGCTAAAACAAATATCTTCAGTTAATAAAAAATAAATATTTCACGACACTATCTGTCAATCAAAGTACCCCACCTTGCCTCCCCTCTTCCAACGCAGCGGTCAGTCCCAACCCTCCCCCACACAATCCTCCTTCAAGAGATGTGGGGTGAAAAAAATAAATTTTAACATTTTGTATTAAATAATACCTCAGATTAAAGTTAGGATAATATAATTGACATTGCTGGATTCCTTGTAAGACCAGGAATATTTTGAATATAAATGTCATATATTTTGCACAAAAGATAACATATTTACTCAGAAAACATTTTATCTAAAATTTGTATGTCTAATGCAAAATATATGATTTATATTCAAAATGATCATCAAATTATAAGAATTCCAGCAATGTAAATTATATTCTGACAGTAATTTGTATGAATTTTATGAGCTAAAACAAATATCTTCAGTTAATAAAAAAAATATTCTTCACAGGGTAACAGATGGTCGGTTGGTCCCTCCCTCCCCCCCACCCCCACAGCCGTCCCAAGGAGATGTGTGGAAAACCAGAATATAACTTTTGTAATAAATAATACCTCAAACTAAAGTTAGGATAATATAATTGACATTGCTGGATTCCTTGTAAGACCAGGAATATTTTGAATATAAATATATATTTTGCACAAAAGATAACATAGTTACTCAGAGAAAAATTTTATCTAAAATTTGTATGTCTAATGCAAAATATATGATGTTTATATTCAAAATGATCACCAAATTATAAGAATTCCAGCAATGTAAATTATATTCTGGCGTAATTTGTATGATGGGCAGTCAGAGCGAAAAATCCATGTTAGAAGAAGTTCAGTTCTGGCTGGGGCAGGCGTAATGATAAAACGCGTTAAGTGAAACCGCGTTAGGCGAGGTAATACTGTATAAAATTCTTGATATTTACTAAAATAGTAAGGAATTTAAGCCCTAAAGCCGATTACTGTATTGGCGGACTAATACTACAGCTGGTGGACCGCCAAATGCAAACGAAAACATGTTGAGGTCGGCTCGTAAAAATCTAGATTGAGGGATTGCTTATTAACCGAAGTTAAGAATCTTATGGAAAGTAAATCGTTAACCGAGGCACTAGTTAACCAAGGGATCACTGTACTGCAGATTAATAATACCATCTTCTACTTCTGATCTAATAAAATGGTACTTAATATCGATATGTTTCGACCTTTGATGATGTACAGGGTTTTTAGCCAATGCAATAGCTCCCTCATTATCAGCCTTCAATGTTACAGGTTCTCTATTAGAATTTTGCATATCAGTTAACAACTGTCTTAAGAAATTAGCCTCTTGCATAGCTGCTGTTAAAGTCATATATTCAGCTTCACATGAGGACAATGCTACAACCAGGGCTGGTAGGTCGGAGTCGGGTGGTCAGTGGAGCATATTGGGTCGAATTCGGTAAAATTGTCCAGACTCCGACTCCGACTCGACTAGCTATTCTGTTCCTAAGAACAAATATATGAACTCAGGCATATTCATTGCAGTGATTCCACTGATCCACTAATTTTCTTAAATTAATAAAAGAATTTATTTCCATTTTATAAGCATTATTATGAATTTATTGTAGCAGGCACAGTATAGCACTATAATTTTGGGCGATAGTCTCTTCCTTACCATTTGAAATTTTGAATTATATCAAATTTTGTTTCGTTGAAAACTGCACAGAGCTCTCAGCTACAAAACAATTAGCTACAACCTGTTTTGGTGAGATTAAGGCAAATTTAATTTAATAACTTAATCATGTAAGGTTTATCCATTTTCCTTAATAAGGTATTCATTTCTTTAATGTACATAAATATATAACTTTACTTTAAAAGTCATCATTTAGATCCACATCAGATTATGAGCTTAAACAAAATTCATATGCTGAGATCGAACTTTTAGATATACATGTAAATGGTGTTTCTAGTTAATATCTTGAATTCTTAATAAATTTATTTTTTCTTTTGATTGAAACTTTGAAAGTCAAGCCTATCATCTTTTGTAGTTCTTAAATATCGTCAGATCATTAATAAAGCTGTAGCAGTATAGCCACGGTGTTTTACTTTTTACCCTCGCGGTTACAACATACAAATTACAATTAGGATGGTAGAAATAGTTGTTACAAATAGGCCAAGGAGTCGGTCGGTCGACATAAAAATTTGAGGTCGGGTCGAAGGTTTTGTCTTCGACTCCACAGCCCTGGCTACAACATTATGTTTCTTAGATTTCCAAGAAATCAATGGACCATCTTCATTTAACTCATAACTGTAACCTGTAATACTACGCCTGTCTTCCGATGCACCCCAATATGAATCAAAGTAACCAATCAATTTTAATGGACTGTTTGATTTCCTGAACTTTAAGTTATAATGAATTGTACCTTTAATATATTTCAAAACATGTTTAGCTAACTCAAAAAGTGCTTTTGTAGGCTTTGCCATATGTTGTAAAAATTTTGAAACGAAAGATACATCCGGTCTTGTACCAGTCATTACATAGATCAAACTGCCGACAATTTATCTGTACAATCTAGCATCACACAGTTCTTTAGAGTCACTACTAATGATTTTACTTACACTTAAATTACATGGTATTGACTTAGGGTTGCAGTCAGACATTTTAAATCTATGAAGTATTTTCTCTAAATATTTAGTTTGATTTATCTTAATACAGACATCTTCAAATTTGAACTCCATACCTAAGAACCAAGACAATTTTCCTAAATCCTTCATTTTATATTTATTACACAGGGAAAGTTTTACATCACTAATTATGCCATTTTAAGCTGCAATAATTAAATCGTCTACCCAGATAATAATAATTACCTTCATCTTGTTTACATTTCTAGTACAGGTTGTACCTCTCTAGTCCGGCAACCTCGGGACCTGACGGTTGCGGACCATAAATGCGGACCATGGAAATTCACCCTTATCCTATACATAGTGACTTGTGCTTATGCTTGGAAGCCTGAGCACCACTTTCTCTGCATCATGGTCTCTTTGAAGACATATTGAAGGGTTAAATGTCGTATAGTAGCTTCTCAAATATCGCAGTTTTAATTCTTAACGTATTTTATTGGAACACACAAAAAAAAATAAAATAATTTGACGGTGGAAACTTGAATTTCAACGGTTTTGAACGGCCGCCAACGTGCAGACGGCGTGCATAATCGTGTAAACAGCGTCATTTCTCTTATGTACAAAAGATTCATTATTGTTTATTACTGAATGTCTTTTTATTGAATTAATGTTTATGTGTGCAAAATGAGCAATACAATTCATTAATATCGTAGAATATTAAAACACACGAGGAAATGACACAGCATTGTTTTTGTTGATTACAAAGCCAGTGACTGACTGGTTCTACATATAAAACTGAAGAAAATAAGACCTTGGTTGTAGCTGTAGTAAAATTAATATGGTTGTTTAAGTAATGTTATTTAATGTTAATAAATGGAACAATAGAAGTAGCTAACGATAATGGTAAAGAAAAAGAGAGATCAGCGTATGTAAGTGCGCATGAGCACCGTAACATATACGTCAATTACTTTACATAAGAATATGAAAGCAACACTTATTTACTGTTCATATATATTTTAATTAATGTTTCTGAATTTGTTTTTATTGAATTAATGTGTGCGTGTGCAAAATTAACAATACAATTTATTAATAATCGTCGAATATTAGAGGAGATGAGGCGGCTGCCGCATTGTTTATGTTAAAGCTACGAAACCAGTGACTGATTGGTTCTACATAAAACTGAAGAAAATAAGACCCTGATTTTAGCTGTAGTAAAATTAATGTAAAAAATTAATATGGTTGTTTGAAGTACCTGTAATGTTATTTAATGTTAATAAATGGAACAATATAAGTAGCTAACCATACTGGTAAAAAATGTGAGACTCTGGCGTATGTAAGTGTGCACATGTGAAAACATATCGTCATTACTCTACATAAGAATCTGAAAGCAACACTTATTTAATGCTCATATATATTGAAGGGTTAAATTTTGTACTCTGTATAGACAGCAGAGAGAGAGAGAGAGAGCAGCCAAACTGCGGATGTAAACAAACCTTAATTTCCGCGGCTTTGTTTTTTTTTTTTTTTTTTAGGGATTAGCCCACCCGGGCATAGGTCACTGACCCACATTGGGGCCTGAGGGCATAAATTTAATACTCTGTAATAATAATTCAGATAAGTAAAAAAGCTGCCTATCTACCTATTGGACAAACTTAAATTGTTCCGGACCACGGGAGTTTCCGGACTAGAGAGGTACAACCTGTATACACACAATAATCTACAAGAGATTGATGAAAACCTTCACTCAAAAGAAAATTATGTAGCATGTTGTTCCAATTTCAGCCACTTTGTTTCAAACCATATAAAGATTTCTTTAATTTACAAACAAAATTTTCACCTTGTATATTACTTTTAACATAACCTTCTGGCTGTTCTAAATAAATTTCACAATCTATGTCAGGATTCAGATAAGCAGTTTTAACATCCATTTGGTGAACTATAAGGTTGTCTTGTATTGCTTGTTGCAGTAGCATCCTTATTGATGTAACACGAGCTGTTGGTGAGGTTTCTTGATAGTCCACATCTTGAACTTGTGAACAGCCTTTAGCTACATACCTAGCTTTGAATTTTTCTTCACTATCAAGGCCAAGTTTCACTGCATAGACCCATTTTCCACCAATTACTGATCTACCTTCAACACTGGTGGCATGAGTTCATGTGTTATTGTCTCTTAGAGCCTCCATTTCCTCATCCATAGCTTTATGCCACTGCATGGATTCTGGAGATGAGACTGCCTCTTGGTAGTTTCTTGGAATATCTGCAACTCTGTAGCAAAAATCAACAGAACACCTGGAAATATTTGAAAAGTCAGGTTCCATCACATAATCATCCATATATTTGGGTTTTTGTCGTTGCCTTGAAGGGTATCTGTTTTTCAGTGTCTTCTGCAGCTGTCTCATTTGTAATAACTTCAGCTTCTGGCTCTGGGTTAGGTGCTGTATATCTTTTATATTCATGTTCGACATCTAACACCACATTTTCCTGATAAAATTGGTACTGAATTTTACACATCTAACTCTCTTAACATCATTTATCTCTGGAAAATATACTAGACAGGCTGGACTCAGTCCATCATATCCTGTGAACACTCTTTGTTCACTGCAAGGATCCAACTTCTTCTTGTTCTGGACATAAGCATGGCATGGACTTCCAAATACAGTCATGCGCCGGTTAACGTCCTAGATACGTTCTTGGAAACGTGACGTTAACCGAAATGGACGTTGTCCGATCATCACATAAACTTTTTATTTATACTTACATGTACAGGTAGTTCTGCTATAACACGATAATTGTGTTCTTGTAAAATATCGTGTTATTGAAAATCGCGTAATAGAAATAACAGGGCTTATGGAGAAAATACGGTTAGGTGCAGATTACTCGAAATCGAAAAAATTTAGTAGTTAGCCTAACACAAAGGATAGCACAGTCTAAATAAATGTTACATTCGTATCTAATAATGAAATCATACAGTAAATGTAACACTTTACTTGATGGGGGAGAAGGGTGATTTTGAGGTTGATAAAATCGAGCTTCTCTTCAAGTGTTATATCCTTTCTTTTACGATCATCACCGGGAATTCTATCACCAGAACGCTTCTTGTTGATATTCTTCTTTACCATATTCACAGTTAATACCACAAAATTGGAGAAATAGCAAGCAGAAATCGCGTTATAGCAAACAAGCGTTCGCGTTATACAAATATCGTTCCTAATTAATAAATCGCGTTAGAGCAAATTCGCGTTATCAAAACACGCGTTATAGCAGAACTCACTGTATGTGGAATACTATATACGTACATATACACTTTTACTCTTAAATCACTACTGTAATGTGATACAGGTGATTAATTTTTATCTCTTGTGCAAAATTCATGACGTTTATATTAAAATGATTCACCGTTTTACAAGGATTCCAGCAACGCCGAGCAGATGGGGGGGAGAGAGAGGGTAGGAGCAAGCGAGGGGGCGTGTGGGGAGGGGAGGTAGTACGTTTGACAGTTGGCGCAGGCCCAGGTCTAATGCGTGTATATTTATCAGTTCTTGGGTGACTAAGCTTCTCTCTTATAAAAAGCCAATGAAATGACCGGGGTGAATATAATTAACATAGCTGGGATTCTTGTAACATATTGATTAATTTGAATATAAACATGCTATAATTTGCACTAGACAAAACAATTTTAGTACTGTAATCAAATTAGTACATGTGCACTCCAGCTTTGCACTAAGGTCATTTATTTATATTACATTTCTTTTAGTATGGTGTGTGCATGTAAATGGATGAAAATAAATGAAGAAATCTATGTAAATCTACTCAAAAATACAGTTGAAAACTTTTTTATAAAATGTACTACAGTACTGTACACTAATGTACAACAATTTTTATCTCTTGAGCAAAATATAGGACGTTTATCTTCAAATTATAGGCTGTTTTGCAAGGATTCCAGCAATGCAAATTATAATCTCCTAACTTTAGTCTGAGATATTATATAAGATAAAAACTGTAAGCATAAAAGCCTGGCTGGAAGGGGGGGAAGGAGGGAGGGGGGGGACTGACGGAACCAGCCACGCCACCCAGCGAGGGGTTGGGGGGGTCGGGGGATTGTGGTGATAAGTTTGAGGCAAAGGTGTCTGTGTGTTTATTTAACAGTCCTACTAAGCTTCTCTCATTTTAAAATGCCAGTGATATGACCTAGGAGAATATAATTAACATGGCTGGGATCCTTGTAAGATACTGATTTATTTGAATATAAACATGTTGTAATTCACACTAGACATAACAATTTTAGTACCGTAATCAAATTAGTACATGTGCACTCCAGCTTTGCACTAAGGTCATTTAGTTATTTTACGTTTCTTTTAGTATGGTGTGTGCATGTAAATGGATGAAAATAAATGAAGAAATTTATGTAAATCTACCCAAAAATACAGTTGAAAAACTTTTTATAAAATGTACTACAGTATTGTACACTAATGTACTACATTTCTTATATCTTGAGCAAAATATATGATGCTTATATTCAATTAATCTCTGTCTTGCAAGGATTTCAGCAATGCAAATTATATTATCCTAACTTTAGTCTGAGATATTATATAAAATAAACAAAGAAATCACCAATCTTTTATCTTGGAACACGAAGGTGGTGGGAAGGGGGGAGGGGGCGGGAGGCGAGGTGACAGAATGTCTGGCGTTTGTTTGTTTATTTATTTATTTGAGATAAGTTTTGACAGTTGGCGCTGAAGGCCTGCCTGCGTGTTTATTTATCATTACTTAAGAGTGACTAAGCTCTTCTCATAATTTTCCACCTAAACAACCAGGGTGAATATAACTGGTGAATATAACTTACATTGGAGGGATTCTTGTAAGATAGTAATTTATTTGAATGTTTTTTTTTTCAATTTAAATTTTAATTGTTTATTCCTTGATAGAGGAAGCGGGATCCTAGTGCTGTCACTTGGTACCCCTGTACCATAACACCAGAAGCAACTGGCCAGTGTCACAAGTATATACAGTACAGTACAGCCATCCCTTGGTTATCGCGCCTAATTGGGACCCCGCCGATAACGAAAGTACAGAACCTATGGGATTTATTCTAATTGGTTCAGGCACCCAATACCCAACCCCAAATTTCCCATTTTACGACCATTTGGACCCACTAAATATATATATATAAAGTTATGAAACGGGTACACTTAATACTGTAGTCCACAAAACATGTAGCTATGCTTTTTTTATTTGTTCCCCCGTCATACGAGTCCGTTTTCTCTCACATCAGGACGCCTGAGTCCTCCGTTTTCTCTCTTAATCTTAGAGTGCACCAGAAACTTTACTATTTTTAGAAATTCCACAGAATTTGAAATTGCAACCCCAATTGCAACTGGGGTTGCAATTGTTGAGGCAACTAGATATGTCTGATTACAGCAAATGTGTTATTGTCAATTTGTAGGTGAAAGATATTATCCTCAATAGATATAGGTTAGCATTTTGCCTGTAGGCAAATGCTTAAAAAAAGCCTAAGTAAGGAAGCATATTCCTTTAACACATAATATCTGACCAGTACGGGGAGGATCATCATGTCTCCATCAGGGGGTCGTGGAGTGGTGGTCCAGCAGGCGTCTCATATTTTTTTTTGGGGGGGGGGGCACGGACATATATGCGATTGGACATTGTTCTGTCGGACGTTAACCGGCGCATGACTGTACATGCATGTGACTCATATTTGGCCTTTTTCCAGTGAACATTTCATAGGGAGTTTTCCAATCCTCGGGTTGTAGTATCTGTTACGAATGTATCCTGAAGCTTTCGCAGCATAAGTCCATAGAGTCTTAGGTACCTTTGCTTCCAACAATAAGCATCTGGCCATATCAAAAATAGACGACCAAGCTCGCTCCGCTGTACCATTTTGATGTGGTGAATATTGAGCAGAAAATTCATGCTTTATGTGATTTTCAATCATTAGAGTTTTAAATTCAGTGGAAGTGAATTCACCACCATTGTCAGACCTTAGTCGTTTGACAGATCCATATGGAGCAGAATCCGCCAAGAATTTTTCTGTAGCTGCCAAAGTATCACTCTTAGATCTGAAAAAATAAATCATTATCATACCAGAGAAGTCATCTACAAAGGAAATGGTATACAGTACTTAAAACCTTCTCTTGCAGTAGGGTCTACAGGACCTGCTAAATCACAGTGTACAAGTTCTAAATTGGTTGTAGCTCGCTGATCAGGTTCTCTACTTCTATGCTGAGACATATTACCTGAAATGCATACATTACAGTCAAAATTATTCTTATCTGTAATGTTCATACCATCAACAACATTTTCTAATTTAAGTATATCTTTCACATTACAATGACCTAAAATTTTATGCCATTCCTCAATTGTATGACTGCTGCTTTTCTGTGAGTTCACATTATTCAGATAATACAGTTTACCATGTTTATTGATATCAAACACTGTACCATCTGAGGCCTTCAATTCTGCAGAATTTGGGGTAAAGTTTACTGATGCACCTTTCTGTGTGGCCGCTAAAACAGAAAATATATTCTGTTTATAGGAAGGAACACACAGAGCATTTTTGAGTAGAACTTTATGACTATTACCATTAACATCAATAATTTCAACTCTCACATCACCTCTACCTGATACAATACCATTTTGCCTACCATCTGCCAATTCTATACAATGGTTAGAAGAATCAAAATTCTGATCAAATTTTACAAACTGGGATTTATCACTTATGATATGTGATGTTGCTCCACAGTCTACTAACAGGCATTGTGCATTTACATCACTACTTACATTATTATAAACAGAACTAACACTAGCTCTAAATGCAAGTGAATGGTTATCTTCTTCACTGTTAATTACAGACTTTACTGAATTATTTCTGCGGCAATAATTTGTATCATGAGTAGGGGATTTGCAGTTGTCACACCACCTACTAGATTTTGCTTCATTGGGATTATATTTGTCTTTACTTCTGCGCTCAAATTTTCTGTGTCCTAATTTTCCACAGGAAAAGCATTTAATATTCATATTTTTTAATTTTGTATTCATCACATAATCTGCATCCTCACCTTGTTGTTGTTGACACTTTTCAGTTTCTTCAAAACTTCTTAATGCTACTTTAAATTCAGAGAAACTAACAGCTGTTTCTTTCTGCGTCACAACAGTAGAAAATGTCTTATATTCTAAAGGTAATCCTTTTAATAACATTGCTACAAGTAAACTGTCACTGCTGGTTTCACCTGCTAGCTTCAATAAAGCTGCTGCCGTTTCAGCCCGTGTCACGTAGTCAGTAATGGCCTCTTCAGTGGATTTCTTGAGTGATGTCAGTTCTGTATACAAGGCAATAATTCTTGGCTTGCTGCTACCTAGATAATGTTCACGGAGAATCTTTAATGACTTCCTACCGTCATCTTTGGCATCTCGGATGATAAGGGAAAGACTTCGATCGTGGAGGTACTGCACTAGTTCTGCAAACACTTGAGCGTGCTTCTCCGTCATGGCTGCACCGTCTCCATCTTGATTAATGACATCGAGAAGTTTTTGAAGTCTTAAATGGCCTAAGAACTTCACTTCCCACAACTCATACTTGCTTTCATCACCATCAAACACCAACCTGTGCCTGGGCCCATAACATGTTGATATTACAGTGTTCATTTTGGTGGATAACAACGAAATATGATACGAGAGGCTCAGACAATGACACAAGCATTGTTGCTCTTTCGAATATATTTTGTGAACTGTTCGTAAAACAAAATAGACATTACATGCGCAGCAAAGTGGTGCTTTATTCCACAACTAACAGAAAACATAATAGAATATATTCACATAAATTCCACATCAATTAATTGGTAATAATGAAAAGTTAGATACTAACTATAATCAAATATGAATTACAAGTAAATATGGGGTAACCTAGTTTATATCTAACAGTCTTGTCTGTTTGAGAGCGTTGAGTAGAATGCTCTTCTCGGCAAGGCTGGAGGAATATTATACACAAGTTCGCCAGAAGTGAATGTTGCTGCTGGCCGACCACCGCACAGTCAGACAGTTAAGCTTCGCTGAGAAACTCACCGCGGGATCGGCTGGTCAGCGACAGTTGTAGGGGAGAGTATCCACTACAAGCGTCAGATGTCAAAACAACACTGTCCCCTTATTTCCCTACCCCCTCCCTCCCTCAACACTGCCAATGAAGTTTCTAGAGGATCAATATACAGTGGTCCCTCAGTTAACGAAGACAATTCATTCCACAGAATCGTTCGTTAACCAAAAATTTTGTTAACCAAATCCATTATTTCAATGGGATATTGGGTAATTGGTTCCAGCTCACAGAAAAGTATATACAAAGTATAAACAAAATGTAGTAAAGTCCTCTTACTTTGAGGTGTGTATGTAGAAGGTTCCTGGTTGATGATGATAATGGGAATTAGAAGTGGGGGATGGAGGAGGAGAAGGGAGAAGAGAAGGAAGTGGGGATGGAGGAGAAATCGCCTTTCTTTGGACCCATGCTTGATGCAGTAATTTCACCAATAAAATTTTAAGTTCACTAGCTGTAATTACAGATTATTTTATTTAAATCAACACTGCACTGCGCTATACATTATCAACATGTTAACTAAATTTCAAAATAACCAATAACTTTAATGTTAAAGTGTAAAAATACTCTGTATTCAAGAGAGCAACACACACGATGTTTCCTCCACTGTAAACAAAGTTAAACTGACGCTTTGGTGGGTGAGTCAAGCGGCTGATGGGCACACAAAAAACTAGTTCCCTGTACTGCACATATTATCAATATGTTAACTAAATTTTAAAATGAATAATAATTTAAATATATAAAATGCAAAAATATTAAAGAGCACAACCTTCTTGATATTTACTCCACTGGAAACGAATGTAAACATAGAACCGATTACTGTACAGTATTGGCTGACTAGCCCATCAGCTGATGCTCACAACAAAACGTGTTTGTCGTATGGATTTCGTTAATCGAAGTTTTGTTCCTTAACCAAATCGAAGATCCGTATGGGAGCTCATTCGTTAACCAAAATTTTGTTAATCGAACCGTTTGTTAACCGAGGGACCACTGTATAGCTTTTCTAAATTATTTTTTTTATTAATTTATCATTTAAAAAAGGTTAAAAATTATATTTGGAAAAGTTGATTTGTCTAGATTTACCCCCGGGTGGGGGTGCCAGCAGCACCCTAACCTGGGGCTTAAGGTTAATGGATATCATTAAAACTGGTCAGCTGTTTGTGCTATGGGGTTTAGTGTGGTAATTTGGGGGGATAAAATTTATTATTTTACAGTAATGTTTTATTAACTCGGCACCAAATGAACCTAAATACAGTAATATGGGAATGATGATGAAATTACATACTGTCATTATATGTAATGGGCCCCTATCTCATCAACAGAACATATATAAATGGTTCAATACATCTGATATTATATTCAGATTCACCACCCTGTAACTTTCCACTGTCTATGAGTAAGACATGACTTGTACACGTGAGAGGGCAACTCTCCCAGGAGGTAGAGACCCATCGTCAGCATATCTGTAAGCCCCGCACAGCGAGGTCCTTACTCGAGTAGTCGCTCACAGAAAGATATATCGTAAGGACGAGACCTAACGTTTATAATACATAAACGCCGTCCCTTTCTCATTCACTCCTATACAGTGGAACTTACGGTCAATCTACACTCAGGAATTATAGATACAATCCTTTTATAATAAAACAAGGAACTACAGTTTGGGTTTCGTTACTTAAGCCCAAATAATAAATATATGTTAACGGCCTCGTTAATTGTACAACACAGCCAATTCAAATAGGTGGCAAGCAGTGTGTACGGATGCTTAAACTGATAGTCGTATCAAACCGCCTGTGTTTTTTTGGGAAAACAGAAAACACACAACAGTGACGCGTTACATAATCCGAGTGTTTAAAACTATATCCCGTATAGGGACGATATATAGTGAGTGCTCCTTATCTCTGTCACATACAAAACGTGCAGAATTCGTAATATATATACAGTGACCCCTCGTTTAACGAACGCCTCGGTTAACGAAATTTCGGTTAACGAACTGCCTTCCATAAGGATCTTCAATTCAGTTAACGAATTTCTTACGAACCGACCTCAACATGTTTTCGCTTGCACTGACTGGGCAACCAGCTTTAGTATCAGTCCGCCAATACATTAATCGGTTCTAGGGCTTAAATTCCTTACTATTTTAGTAAATATCAAGAAGTTTATACTATTCAATAATTTTAAAAGTTTAATATTCAATTTTTTAGTCATTTTAACAATTATTGAACATAATTGAAGGTAAAGTGACTAGTTTAATTCGGCATCCAGCCTCTTAACACAGCAAACAGGCGTTAGTCTCTCTCTGTTTTCACTGGAGGTAACATCTTGCTTGAGACTCTTTTCAACTCGCTTTTTCTGTGTTTCCAACCAAATTATTGGTCATTTTGAAATACATTTTACATATTGACAATATATAATGCAGTGCAGTGTTGATTTAAGAAAATAATCTTGAAATACACCAGAGAACTAAAATTTTATGGGTGAAATGGTGCCATGGGGTGACTTCTCTTCCACCCCAATGACTTCTCTTCTTCCTTCTCCTCCACCCCCATTCTAATTCCCATCATCATCATCATCATCCAGGAGCCTTCTACATACACACCTCAAAGTAAGTGAACTTTTCTACCATTTTTGTTGAATTTTGGAAATTTTCGGTGAGCTGGAACCAATTACCCAAAAACCCATTGAAACAATGGTTTCGGTTAACGAACTTTTCGGTTAACGAACGACCTTCTGGAACGGATTGAGTTAGTTAACCGAGGGGTCACTGTACAGTGAACCCTCACTTTACGCGGTTAATTGAACCCATGGCGGCCTGCGTAAAGTGAGCAACGCGTAAAATGAACAACATAACATATGGGATTAATTGAAATAGAGACCGGGCCGACCCCCAAACTCCACTTTTTCCCGACACAATACATACGTTTTACTAAAAATAACATCTTAACTTTATGATGGTATTCACACACACATAATATAGAAGGGAACAATCAATAAGAGAATAAAATACTGAAGGTCAGGTTAGAAAAAACAAGGTTGGGGTTAACACTTACGTTAGTAGAAGAGATGGGTCTGCGTAGGGGAATGGAGGCTGGTTCCGAGGCAGAGGGCAGGTTACTGGCCCTCAGGTGAGTCTTCATCGCTGTCATCCACACTTACTAGTGCCTCCCTGACAAATCCCTCAAAGTCATCATCACTATCTCTGCCTCTGTCACTATCACTGGCTTGGGCTGGCTGTGGTGGGTTGCAGGCGAAGAACTCGGTTATGCTTTGCTGACGGCTGGTGTTTATGTTGTCGTGATAAACCTTGATGTAGGGCTCCATAGTCTGCAACAGCTGGGTAGTGAAGATTTCATACCTGTTAGCGTCAGGGTCGTCGGAAAGGAGGAGCTTGACTTTCTCGATACACTCGATGGCACCCCTTACATTACTATGGGATAACTGGCATTCTTCTTGGGATGACGCACCACCTGCCTCTTCACTGACGTCTTCATCATCTACCATCTCGTCGTTAGTCACATCAGGATCCCTTATCACCTCCAGGATGTCGTCATTGGTGGTCTCGGAGAAGCCTGCAGCTGTAACACTTTGCGCAGCTTCTCTGGCAAGGTCCACTGCTACTGCAACAGTCTGAACCTCACCAGTCACAGATTTACTCTGCCTAACACCCGGAATACCTTGCAACACATGTCTCCATGCGTGAGGAACAGTTGCTACAGACAGCTGATCCCATGCCTCCACCAAGAAGTCTTGACGTTGAATATTCTCCAAAATTGTCTCAAAAGTACTTCTTGCTCTGCCAACTGTTGATCCTCGTCATCTTCGCTCTTGCTATCGGTGTTGGTGTCACTCAGGTTACGCAACTCTTCCTTGGTGTTGGTGTAGTCGTTCAGGAGCTTGAATTTTTTAGCAGAGAATGCAGCTTTTACATTACAGATCAATTCTTGGTCCATGGGCAGTATTATAGACGTAGTGTTGGGAGGAAGGAAGACCACTTTTATGTTGGGGTGACGATCTAACAGTAGGGTCGAGTGTCCTGGTGCGTTGTCAAGCAGCAACAAAATCTTGAATGGAACATTCTGTTGCTCACAGAATTTCTTCACAACGGGAACGAAACAGTCATCAAACCAGGAGAGGGACAGAGTAGAGAACATCCACGCCTTACGTGCGGTCAGCCAGTGGACATTTAGCTTGGTCATGTCCATGCTCTTGTAGGCGTGCGGCTTGCGTGCTGTGTGGATCACCAATAACTTGAGCTTACAGGTACCGGAGGCATTGGTGGTAAACAGGACGGTGATGCGCTCCTTTTGCAACTTCCAGCCCCGACACTTGCTGGCATTCTTCACAACGAAGGTCATGGAAGGTAGCTGTTTCCAAAAAAGACCAGATTCGTCCATGTTAAACACCTGGTCGTCGGTGTACTGTCCTTCCTCCATAATCTCACGTAAAAACGGAGGAAATTCCCTAGCCGCAACACGGTCAGCACTAGCTTCTTCACCACCAATGTTGATATTGGTGATCTTGTTCCTCTTCTTGAACCTCTGTAACCACCCAGAGGAAGCATTAAAGGGTTTGGGCTCTTTAATTCCCATCTTTCGTGACACTGCAGCATACAGTTCACGTTCGTACTCCGTAACTGAGCGAGTGTCCACCGCCGTGTTCCGTCGCGCCTGATGCACCAAGTAGCTCACAAGTAATTTTTCCGTCTTGAGAAGCACCTGGTTGTGGAAATACTTGATCATAGAAGCACCTGTAGACTTTGTGATGTTCATGTGCTCCTTTATCTTGGCTGCATCCTTCTTAATTGTCCTGATAGTTGATTCGTTAACACAATGCTGGCGCGCGAGATCAACCTGTCTTGTTCCTTTGTCCAATTCTTGTATGATCTTATATTTGATTTCGTAGCTTAAGGAACGTCGTGTCTTCTTTGGCTTAGGGCGGCTGGGTTCAGGTAATGCAAGGTTTCTTTGTGGTGGTGGTGGTGGTAGTCCGGTGGAAGCCATTCTTATGGAACAATGGATTCCCATAGACACGGTGTAGCCAGGAGGGGTGTAACTGACACGGGTAGGTCAAGGGGCTTGAACGCTCCCGCGGCGGGAGGTAAAGATGCTTTGCCCAATCACAGTCCGATACGTCATATGACGTCACTGATAACGCATCAAAGATATACACTGCGCAACCTACTTGTGCCGCTTACACAACATGGCGGATGGCGGGAGAGGGTGGGAGAGATGGCAGGAGGTTTGGATCCAAAAATGGTGCGGCGCGAGAGGACCGCCAGCCGCTCTCCGCGTAAAGGAGTACACACACCGCGGAAAGTGAGCGTTCCGTGTTCGGCAGGGTACCGCGTAAATGTGGAAACGCGTAAAGTGAAACCACATAAAGCGAGGGTTGACTGTATATAATACAGCCTGTTGGTGAATATCCAGTTTGTGCCGGTTGAAGTAGACCCCACTCAGCATTTTCATGATACAGTGTTGCAGTGTTGAAGAAAGGTGTCATAACTTGGACTAACAATTGATATTTCACAAGTAGCTGAACAGTTTTGTTGTGTCGCCAGCGTTAATTACGAAGTTCCGGTGTCATCATACAGATCTCCATATATACGTAGACTGTGAAGACTTGGCACACGGCAGTCTCTCTAGCGACCCAGCAACGAACAGAGTGATAACCAATCATCAGCAGTTTCTGATCGACTATGGAGAACCTCCCCTAGTTTGAAGTGGACTCGTCTCTCGCCAAGGTAGAAGCGTCTCTTCGTTGCCAAGGAAACCCAGAGCAGCGCGCGCCCATCACCCTCCACACAAGACTCGACTCAGAACTCGGCTTGAAGGATCACGTTTTCTATACAGACGTAACACCCTGTATAAATAGGTATTTAAATTACATAATTATACACACATGAACACGTTCGAGAGATATCTTCACACCGATAGGTTCGTCGGATAGGATTATTTCAATGATAAAGTGTCGAATGTAAAATTAATGTATTGAAATTCTATAATTTACAGTGGTTTATAAGTGTCTGTTTCCTTATTGATAGTTTAATTATTAACTACAATTCATATTCATTTATCTTGTAAATGAGAGGCAAGTAGTCTGCTTTTACTGTTAATTATTCATTGACCCACGAGAGACTAATAGATAATTTTCCAAGTTTCCCATGTCTAGTGTTGGTGACATTGCACACCTAGCGCAACTGTTTGCTTATAACCATCTCGTCGATGATCAAGCACAGACTGACATTGACTTTGAGTCGGGAACACAGTTAGACGATTCGGTAGTAAGTAGTGAGAAAGTAATTGAGGAATCATTTGATGACTTAAACCATCGTACCCTACGATCTGGTAATCAATATAGTACTTCACCTAAGTATACAAAAACAGTTACCCCTGTTACAGGTGATAGTGTGTCTGTTGCTAAATCAGTAACAACCTTATTAACCCAGCCTTCTGTTAGGAGTA
The DNA here is from genome assembly GCF_018991925.1 of Homarus americanus. Taxonomy (NCBI): domain Eukaryota; kingdom Metazoa; phylum Arthropoda; class Malacostraca; order Decapoda; family Nephropidae; genus Homarus; species Homarus americanus. The sequence continues at coordinate 6,849,161 of NW_024741901.1, read as the reverse complement.
AGAATACTAACTTGCTTAATACTAGCACTACAATGACTTCTTCTAACCCTCACGCCAGTACTACTACCACACCTAAACCTGATAATATTATTAATATCATGCAGCGTGGCGACTATGTTCGAAATTTCACGGGTCAAGATGATTATAGGGTCACACATTTCATTCGTGCATGTGAAGATAACATGCGCACTGGTCAAATAACGACTGACGAAGACAAAAAGGCACATATACGTTCCCACATTACGCAGGGTTCTTATGCCGTTAGTCGTTTAAATGCGTTTGGTTTGCAGAGCCCTGATTATGAGAAATTTAAGCGAACGTTATTGGGATCTTTGGGGGTAGGTCACAGCTGGGCCAGCTTCAATGGATCTTCAGATGGATGGATCGTTGTACGCCAGGGATACGCAATGAAACGCCTGTCGATGCTGTCGACATCGCAGGCGAGGTTCGCCAGGACATCCAAGCGACATTCCAGACCTCAGATTGGTATGACGCGCAGGGTAATATGTCAGCGGACAATGTGGAAACGTTGATAGAGCTAATAAATTTTCTGCTTTCCGTCCGTCGTCCTCTATATAGCCAGGCACAAGAAGTACAATATGAACCACCCCTGGATATGGTGGAGTACGCAAATAAGCTCTGTCCCCAGGCTACGGGCCCCTTAATGGCAAATTCCTTAATGGCACAGCCCTCAGTGACGTCACCGCAACCCTTGACGTCTATAGTGCAACCCCAGATGCCTCAGATGGCGCACATGACTCCCTCCCAGACTCCTTATGCGTCACACTTAGCTCCGATTGCACTTCCCCGCCTGACTTATAAACAAAAAACATCTTTACGATGCGCACATTGTAATAAACGTGGCCACATAATGGAAGATTGTTTTCAGCTCCGAGGTAATAGCACAAATTTTAAGGCCACACCCGGTGCAAAGCCATTCTCAAGGTCATACAGTGAGGCAGCCAGACCAGCACCTCCTCTTAACCTGAAAGCGTGCAAATGATGCGCCCTTCACAAATCGACATCTCATAGTTCACATGAGTGCGATGTGCTAATAAAGGCTAGGGGTGTGGATCTTAGTGAAACAGAGGTGTCGTATCGGCGCAAGCAGAAGCGTCCTCAGGACAAGTCGTCGGGGGAAGACACACGCATACCACACCAAGGAGAGGGATAGCTAGGGTAATTCCCGCCCCTCCTCACAGCACTTCTATAGCGGTGTCGTTAGTCGCGGCGCTAAGCACAGTTGAAGTGTTGTCAGTGCCGGTGAGAGTGGATAATACCAGATTGGCTCTTGATATAGACACAGGTGCTTGCGCTAATGTATTGGCCTTGACATCATATCACGAGTTACAACGTAAATTCCCTCACCGCAACTTCAATTGGAGGCCAAGTAACACTGAGCTCGAAGGAGTTTCAGGTACTCAGCTGAGCATCAAAGGAATGGTGACGTTACCACTCAGATTCTCAAGACGTGGTACGCCCTTCTGCGCGGACTTCTATATAGTCCAGCAGTTTAATTTGCCAGCCGACGGGTTACTTGGTCTACCAACTCTTCGAAAGAACATGATAGATGTTCTTCCACGTAATAATAGTGTTACATTTAAAGGTGTTTCCTACACAGCAATGAGTCATTCTGAACCTATGCTCACAGCTAGGATGAAAGTGTTGTCTACCAATCCTATTAAGAGGAAGGCAGATCGTGCGTCAGAGATACCTCTTGACCTCAACCACACACTTTCCCAGCGTGATTACAGCAACAAGAGTTGGATGATCGTACCAGCAGTGTTGAAGAGTACTCTCCATTACCAAAATGAGGAAATCACCAAAGCAACTGTCGAACTACCCAACGTGTACACGGGCACAGATGTTGTGTGTCTCCCGGAAACATGCAAGGTAAAAGGGCTGTCATGTGAATCTACCCTGAGCACTATATGCCCTGGTGGTTTGACCGATGTACTGATTCTAAATCGAACAGGAGTTCAACGAATCTTAAAGAAAGGATGATATTTGTGTGATTTTCTAGTGTATCACAACAATGTCGAAGTACAGCCTACTAAATTCCCAATTCGAGGTATTGTTGCGACATGCTAACAGACTCGACAGGCCAGGATAGATCAAATAGCACCACATGTTAAGGTGATCGATCATCCCCAGGGCAAGACACGCCTTTTAGAGCTGCTTGCCGACTATAGAAATATAGTAGCCTTGCCAGGGGAAACGCTAGGTCAGACAGATTTAACATCCCATCATAGAGCCTTAAAGGAGGGAACCAACCCTATTTACATACCAGCTTATAGACTACCAGCGCGGTGTAGTACAAGATATGGTACAGGGTATGTTAGATGAGAAGGTTATTAGACACTCAAAATCCCCCTTTAATAGCCCATTATTCCTCGTCCCGAAAAAGGATGGTGGATGGCGCCGTTATAGATTTCAGGCGCGTCAATGATCAAACGATCCCTGATAGGTACCCTATGCCTATCTTGAGCGACATATTGCAATCCTTAGGCAAGGATAATGCGGTATTTAGCAACTTAGATTTGCTTAGTGGGTATTGGCAAATACCACTCGATGAGAAATCACGGCATTTAGCACGCCTCTAGGCCACTTTGAGATTCTACGAATGCCATTTGGTCTCAGAAATGCCCCACTAACATTTCAAAGAATGATCAACACCCTGTTTGCCGGATTGATTGGTACCACAGTCTGCGCTTATTTGGATGATCTAATAGTAGTCAGTAAGGACGTCGATTCCCATCTGATTAAACTGCGTAAAGTGTTGGACAAACTTTCCACAGCAGGCCTCAAAATAAAACTCTCGAAGTGTGAGTTTTTAAAATCCAGAATCCATTTCCTTGGTCATGTAGTTGACGGTGAGGGCATACATACAGTTAATGATAAAGTCAAAGCTGTATCTCAGTTCCCGCGTCCTACCTCAAATGATCATGTGCGTAGCTTTCTTGGCTTATCTGGATATTGTCGTTCCGTTATCAAGAACTATGCAACATTAGCATCGCCCCTAACAAGGTTGCTCAAAAAAGATGCAATGTTTATATGGGACGCTGAACACGAAGATAGTTTTACGGCATTGAAGACAGCGCTTACCAATGCCCCGGTTCTAGCATTCGCAGAGTACACTCAACCTTTCACTCTCTGTACTGACGCTTCCGGAATTGGAGTCGGAGCAGTGCTCATGCAAGAGGATATGCGTAGGAAGTTTAGAGTGATAACATTTGCAAGTTGCAAACTAATTGATGCTGAAACACATTATTCGGTAACGCATTTAGAAACGTTAGCCGTTGTGTGGGCACTTAAGAAGTTCAAAGACATTATCTTTGGCTACAAGATAACTGTTTTTACTGATCATGCGGCAGTCACCGAGCTGTTCCATGGCAGAAACTTATCAGGCAGATTAGCACGCTGGTATCTAACAATTCAAGAGTTTGACCCCGAATTTAGGTATTTACCTGGGAGGGCGAATGTTGTCGCCGACGCTCTGTCAAGTAATATAGCACCAGTCATGCCTGTATCAACATTCACTCTTTCGCAACTGGAAGATGAGCAACGACGCAACCCATATTGGTCAGCAGATATTTTTGCTCTCGAATCGGGTGAGGATATTAAGCTCCCCAAGTTAATTCTTCCCTTAAGTCAGTTTGAATTACGACAAACATACTCCATAGGACGAGAAAATCACCTGAGGGTAATGTATCTCAAATAGTCGTACCTGACACGTTGTGCAAAGCAGTAAAGACATTGTTCCATGATGTCCCACAGGCAGGTCACCAAGGTAGTGATAAATGCTTAGCGGATTTACGAAAGAAGTATTTCTGGAACACTATGAAGAAAGACATAGAATTACACATAGCTAATTGTTTGGCATGTGCTCAACATAAAGGTTCAACAGGATCACCAGCCCCGATTCTACAATATCCTACACCAGACCGTCCATTTGACACAGTCGCTATTGACTTGTTACAACTCCCAATGAGTCATCAGGGATCAGCGTACGTCTTAGTGTGTGTGGATCATTTTTCAAGGTTCGTGGTCTTGGTCCCACTAAAAAGCAAAACGGCCGAAGCAGTAGCCTATGCATTAGTGATGAATCTTATATGTCCAAACACTACGCCTAAAGTTCTGCTCTCTGACAATGGCACAGTGTTCAAGAATCAGCTAGTAGCGCATATATGTGCACAATATGGTATTAAACAAACTTTTGTGACAGCTTATCATCCACAGGCTAATCGCCTTGTTGAGAGAACCAATCGTAAAATCCTAGAAATACTGCATCCAATTGTCAGTGGTTTTCAATACGCATGGGAGGATTGGTTACCACAGGTTGCAGCGTCTATAAATGGGTCAGTTCATAGCTCTATAGGCAAAACACCCTACTACATTGTCTATGGTACAGATAAACGTCTACCTTACGACATCCTTACAGATGCGCCATACCCGGTTTATAATACGGATGATTTCGCGGCAAAACAAATTCATGTCTTTATAGATATTCATGCCCAAGTACGGTCACATCTAGCAGCGTCACGCGCCGAAATGATCATCAAACAACATAAACAAGCTAAACCTGTCGCATTAAACGTTGGGGACGCTGTTATGTTAAGAGAACCTTAAAGGAACTCCAAACTTTCGCCAAATTTTCTGGTCCATTCTGCATAATCTCAAAAGAATCAGGCAACAAATTCAAAATTTGGAAGCCTAATGCACAGATTGCAGATGTCGTGCACACGGATCGTCTGAAAAAACCCAGATAAATGTATTACCTCCAGTTGATGATGATGATGTGATTGATACATCCTTACAGATTGTCCAGATGCAGAGTGTCCCAAATGACTATTGTATGAAACTTCGTTCTGCGAGTAGACGTTAAATCATTTGTAATTCCTTACAGAATGGCTTGGATCTTCAGTGTGTTGCTTCTACTCTGTTGTGGCACCGTTGTATTGACAAACATGTCCACATCAGTCCTCAAACCGGGTGCACTAGTGGCACCTCTCGGACGCATTCTCATAGTTGAGGACGTGGTGAACATCAAGTATGAACTACATCCACTACTCCAACTTCCGCGTCAGATGGAAAACGTCGACAGCCAACTACAATCAGCATTGGACATCCTTCATGGTCTCAGCACAGCTTCTAAGAAGTTTGCAATAGTTTCACAAACTATAGACCTTCTACACTTTCGTCTCTAGAACCTTCGCAAGCTTCTCGTCGATGTTGGGAAAAATCTACCGGCGCCTCAAGTGGATCTTCCTGAAGAAGTGCATTCTCAGGCACGACGAAAAGGGGGTCTCTTTAATTTTGTGGGTCTCATCCAAAGCGCCTTGTTTGGCATGGCAACGGCCGATGATGTAGCTAAATTGGGGGACCGAAGTTTTGTTCGTTAACCAAATTGAAGATCCTTATGGGAGCTCATTCGTTAACCAAAATTTCGTTAATCGAACCGTTCGTTAACCAGGGGACCACTGTATAGCTTTTCTAAATTATTTTTTATTGATTTATCATTTAAAAAAGGTTAAAAATTATATTTGGAAAAGTTGATTTGTCTAGATTTACCCCCGGGTGGGGGTGCCAGCAGCACCCTAACCTGGGGCTTAAGGGTTAATGGATATCATTAAAACTGGTCAGCTGCTTGTGCTATGGGGTTTAGTGTAGTAATTTGGGGGGATAAAATTTATTATTTTACAGTAATGTTTTATTAACCCAGCACCAAATGAACCTAAATACAGTAATATGGGAATTATGATGAAATTACATACTGTCATTATAAATGGGTCACAGTGTGATAGACTGTCACGTGCCTATAGCACTCGGGAACTCGCATGGCGTGAGGCATATGTTCACGCCTCCATTCCACACAAGCTATTAATAACTTGTTAATTGTACTTATTATATTATTGTTGTTCTTAGTTACTTAGGTTAATTGTATATTTATGTATGTTATTAATATGCATCATTGTGTTACTCTGTTAAGTCAAATCAAGAGTCGTATTAATTAATTATATAAACTATCAAGCAAATGTCCTGGATCACGTGATATGAGACGCGCTCCTCCACCGCGTGGAGACGCTTCCCGAGTAGCGAAAAACCGTGGCATAGGATAGGCGTGTCCATTCTTTCTCTAGCCTCGACCTTTGTCTAGTGCTTTGTCCAGTCTTCTGCAATGCCCTAGTGGTATCAAGTATTAGTGACACGTTCAGTTAGGCCTAGGAAGGGATCCTGGTGTTAGGGAATCTCCTGTTGGTAGGAAATATCCATCTTGTAGTGATTGTTGTATATATATTGTATGTCTGTGTAATATAGTTATGTTAAGTAGTATTCGTTTGGTCTAACTCCTTACGGTATATTTTCACCCTTCTGGCATCACTCTTATTTTAATATACAATCACTTATTCCCTTAAATTCTTGTTTGCTAGTCCGTACTCCCTTTACAACATAAATTGAATTAATTAATTATCTTCCCTTTTGTGACTCACTTACTTCAACTTGTTCTTACTTATTTAAGTACATTTAGTTGAGTAGGTTTTTGTGGGGATAATTATTGCCGTGTTCCCTATTTGTTCCTTTATTTGATAATAACTTGGGGTAGGTTTCACTCCCCAGGTGTAAAGGATATTGGGATCGCGACATAGACGCTCAAGCAGCAGAGGATGGAGGTTTTACGCTCTGTCCAGGCAGCCAACCTGCCCTACCTAACCTAACCTACCTCATACCTGTCTCACACAGAATTCACTTTCCCCTCTTCATTTTTCTTATTCAATAGTTTTATATTATACAGTATAGTCTCGATTTACGTGGATTTCGTTTAAGCGTTTGGTCATTTACGAATTTTACGCGGCACCTGGCCAGACCGGCAATTATTAGTTACGCAGTACATTCCATCATTTAAACGGGAAGTTGCGTGGGCAGGGTGCGCACAAGGTCACCCAGTCAACAAAACATTACCGAGTTCTTCACCCGCCACCTACCACAGCCAGCCCAAGTCAGTGATATTGATAGTGATAGTGAGGATATGGACTTTGAGGGGTTTGACAAAGAGGCCCTGCAAGCCTCTGTGGTGGATAGTGATACAGGTGATACAAGTGATACAGGTGAGAGCCAATAATCTGCCCTCTGCCTCAGAACCAACCCCCCATACCCATGTACCCAGCCATCTCTTCTACTAACGTAAGTGTTAAAAAACCTAATATTATTGATATTTCTCTTAAATATTAATTGTGTGTGCATAGCATCATAAAATTAAGAAGTTATTTTTACTACAACATACGTATTGTGGCGGAAAAAGTGTAATTTGGGAGTCAGCCCAGTCTCCATTTCAATTAATCCCATATGTTCTATTATTTCGTTTACGCTTTCCTCGTTTTACGGGGACTTCCACGGGTTTATTGACCACGTAAATCGAGACTATACTGTACAGTATTCCCTTGCTTTAAACAAAGGATATATTCCTCGAGAAGGGTGCTGAAAGCAAATTCATTTAAAACAAGCCTCTTTAACCCGCCGAGCGCTAATCCCGTACTTATGCGGGATGGGTGACCAGCCACGACCAGCACTAATCCTGTAAATGTAGGTGGCTAGATTTAGCATTGACCTAAACTCACATTTGTGGTAGTAGTGAGATGCACTTAGAGCTACATTATCACCCTCTCCTTGCCTACTGGTATACTGCTTCCCGGGCCACAGCGGTGACAGTGTTCATCACTCAGTGAGTCACGCTCAAGGCAGCCACGCATGAACATGTCACACCGCTCTCGCTCCAGGCTGACTGAGGCGGAATACTCGCAACTCGCTGTCGAGTATGAACCTACATTAGAGCTTATCCCAGATGATTTTTCTAAGTTGGATAATGACCCACTCTATGATTAGAATACTTCATCTTCTTGTTGGAGTGGTGAAGGAGATGCTTCAGACATACTGGCAAGAACAACATGTAACACCTCGCAATCTAGCTCGTGACACACTCTATGCCTCAGAGGTTGGCACTTTCCTTCCTCCTTACCACCAACACCTGGCAAGAACATAACACAGAAGCAGTGTCACGTCTGCTACAAGTCACGAAAAGCAAAGAAGATGAAGGATACTGGTTACTGCTGTAATGAGTGTAAAGTAGCACCATGGTTCAAGGACTATCAAACTCTTCAGAACTATTACTGTAATAATATGATGTGAACCAGGCAACAATGAGTGGCAGTGCTTCCATGACACCCTTCGTAGCCTTTACCATTCATAGACATAATACCCAATTGTATGCAATTGGCGGGGGACTTGGATAAGCAAACATAAAAAAATATGAACTCATAGCGGTGTTTTATTCATTTTCTAACATGCATATTGAATAATGATTCATGTGGGAGGAATAACCAGAAAAAAAACAAAAGAAACACACACACAAGAGGTGTTAGGAAAGTGGAGAACTGTCAGGGTGGCGTGGGGGAGGAGCATGACTCGGCCGATTGCCATGGTGATGGATGACGTGAGACCCTCCCTACCTCCTCTACCACCATTCACTACACAGTGTTAAAACACAGACATGGGAATTCTTGTGATTTTCATGTTTCCTGGACCATTTTGAGATGATTTAGGAAAAAAAAAAATACAGTGAACCCTCACTTTACGCGGTTTCACTTTACGCGTTTCTACATTTACGCGGTACCCTGCCAGAACCGGAATTACCACTTTACGCGGTGCATCTACTCATATACGCGGGTGAAGTATAATTTTTTATTTAGCTCATAAAATTCATACAAATTATCCGGCCAGAATATAATTTACATTGCTGGAATTCTTAAAAATTGGTGATCATTTTGAATATAAGCATCATAGATTTTGCATTAGACATACAAATTTTAGATCTAATGCAAATATTTTGTTTACTCAGAGCAAATATGTTATCTTTTGTGCAAAATATATGAAGTGTATATTCAAAATATTCCTGGTCTTGCAAGGAATCCAGCAATGTCAATTATATTATCCTAACTTTAGTCTGAGGTATTATTTATTACTAAAAATGTAAATATACTGTTATAACCCAATCATTTCTCTGGTAGGGAGGGAAGGTGGGGGTGAGGGAGGGACCCAGGGAGCAGGTGGGAAGAGGTGGGGATGTGGGGTATTTTGATTGACAGATAGTATTTTGGAAAGTATATTTTGTTTATTTATTGAAGATATTTGTTTTAACTCATAAAATTCATACAAATTACCGGGCCAGAATATAATTTACATTGATGGAATTTTTACAATTTGATGATCATTTTGAATATAAACATCATAGATTTTGCATTAGACATACAAATTTTAGATCTACTTTAAGTATTTTGATTACTCTGAGTAAATATGTTATCTTTTGTGCAAAATATATGACATTTATATTCAAAATATTCCTGGTCTTACAAGGAATGCAGCAATGTCAATTATATTATCCTAACTTTAGTCTGAGGTATTATTTATTACTAAAAAGGTAAATATTCTGGTTTCTCCCACACATTTCTCTGGTAAGGAGGGACCGACCGACCATCTGGCGAGGTTGGAAGAGGGGGGAGGCAAGGTGGGGTACTTTGATTGACAGATAGTGTCGTGAAGAATACTTTTTTTTTTATTAACTGAAGATATTTGTTTTAGCTCATAAAATTCATACAAATTACCCGGCCAGAATATAATTTACATTGCTGGAAATCTTACAATTTGATGATCATTTTGAATATAAACATCATAAATTTTGCATTAGACATACAAATTTTAGATCTACTTTAAGTATTTAGTTTACTCTGAGTAAATATGTTATCTTTTGTGCAAAATATGACATTTATGTTCAAAATATTCCTGGTCTTACAAGGAATCCAGCAAAGTCAATTATATTATCCTAACTTTAGTTTGAGGTATTATTTATTACTCTACCTTAAAATCTAGTGGTTTTCCCCCAAACATTTCTCAGAGAGGGAAGAGCCAGGAATGTGAGAAGAGGGGGAGGGAGTTGAGTCCATTATTTGAATGGACATTAACTTGGCAACTGTATTTCTCTATTTCTCTTAAGTATTAATTGTGTGCATGTACCATCATAAAATGAAGATGTTATTTTTACTAGAACATAGGTATTGTGTCGAAAAAAGTGGAGTTTGGGGGTCAGCCGGTCTCTATTTCATTTAATCCCATATGTTATGTTGTTCACTTTACGCTGTATTGGCTCCTCTCCCCTACAACTTCCAACTGATGACTGAGCTCCCGCACGCCTACCAGCCAATCAGCGTACAGCCAGCAACGCTGGTAGACCTACTCCACAGTGCGGACGTACACGTAGCAACTCCAGGATCAGAGTGCTGGGTACTTCTGGCATTCTCTTCTGTGATTGGCTCTCGCTCTACACGCATCCCAAATCCTGATCCTCGTAAATTGTATAAATACGGCCATGCCTGTCCAGGGAGAGCATTCTACACTCGGCTACTGGACCAGCAACATCTCTCACAGCTCCTCACCACTCAGCTTCCTCAGAAACCTCCTCGCCCTACAGGACCTCTGAGCAAGTTTCTCCTTACCTAGCCACTCCTAAGCACTGCGCTGTACAACAATATATATACAGTCAACCCTCACTTTACGAGGTCCCACATTCCGCGTTTCCACATTAACGCGGTGCCTTGCCAGAACCTAACGTGCTCACATTACGCGGTGCGTAAACCCCATTACGCGGAGAGTGTCTGACGCGACGCTATTTTTAGATTCGCCCCACCAGCCTGCCTACCTGCGCTCCTTGCCTCTCCCTCCTCCTCCCTCCGCTTGGGCAAGCCGCGCGGTAAGGTTGCGCAGTGTGTGTCTTTGTTGCGTTATCACTGACGTCATATGACGTATCGGACTGTGATTGGCCATGCATCCCTACCCCCCTCTACTGCTAGCTGTAATTGGCTTAAAGTATTATGACGTGTCCACCCGGGGGAGGGAGGGAGGGAGGGAGGAAAGACGTTCCTTGACCTAGCCGCGCCAGTTTCATCCCTCCACGCCAGACCGTGTAAACGTGCATCCATTGTTCTCTAAAATGGCTTCTGCCGGACCACCACCCCCAGAGAGAAACCTTTCCTTATCTGGACCCAGCGACACTAAGCCAAAGAAGACACGACGTTCCTTAAGCTACGAGGTGAAGTATACCATCATCCAAGAGTTGGAGAAAGGAACAAGGCAGGTTGATTTGGCGCGCCAGCATGGTGTGAATGAATCTACGATTCGAACAATAAAGAAGGATGCAGCCAAGATAAAGGAGCACATGAAGATCACAAAGTCTACAGGTGCTTCTATGATCAAGTATTTTCACAACCAGGTGCTTCTCAAGACAGAAAAATTACTTGTGAGGTACTTGGTGCGTCAGGCGCGACGGAACATGGCGGTCGACACGCGCTCTGTTAAGGACTACGCACGTGAACTGTACATTGCAGTGGCACGAAAGATGGGAACTACAGAGCCCAAACCCTTTAATGCTTCCTCTGGGTGGTTACAGAGGTTTAAGATCCGGAACAAGATCACCAATATAAACATTGGTGGTGAAGAAGCGAGTGCTGACCGTGCTGCGGCTAGGGAATTTCCTCCGTTTTTACGTGAGATTATGGAGGAAGGACAGTACACCGACGACCAGGTGTTTAACATGGACGAATCTGGTCTTTTCTGGAAAAAGCTACCTTCCAAGTCCTTCGTTGTAAAGAATGCCAGCAAGATTCGGGGCCGGAAGATGCAGAAGGAACGCATCACCGTCCTGTTTACCACCAATGCCTCCGGTACCAGTAAGCTCAAGTTATCGGTGATCCACACAGCACGCAAGCCGCACGCCTACAAAACCATGGACATGACCAAGCTAAATGTCCACTGGCTGACCGCACGTAAGGCGTGGATGTTCTCTACACTGTCCCTCTCCTGGTTTGATGACTGTTTTGTTCCCGATGTAAAGAAATTCTGTGAGCAACAGAATGTGCCATTCAAGATTTTGTTGCTGCTGGACAACGCACCAGGACACTCGCCCCTACTGTTAGATCGTCACCCCAACGTAAAAGTGGTCTTCCTTCCTCCCAACACTACGTCTATATTACAGCCCATGGACCAAGAGTTAATCTGTAATGTAAAAGCTGCATTCTCTACGAAAAAATTCAAACTCCTGAACGACTACACCAACACCAAGGAAGAGTTGCGTAACCTGAGTGACACCAACACCGATAGCAAGAGCGAAGATGACGAGGATCAACAGTTGGCAGAGCAAGAAGTACTTTTGAGACAATTTTGGAGAATATTCAACGTCAAGACTTCTTGGTGGAGGCATGGGATCAGCTGTCTGTAGCAACTGTTCCTCACGCATGGAGACATGTGTTGCAAGGTATTCCGGGTGTTAGGCAGAGTAAATCTGTGACTGGTGAGGTTCAGACTGTTGCAGTAGCAGTGGACCTTGCCAGAGAAGCTGCGCAGACTGTTACAGTTCCAGGCTTCTCCGAGACCACCAACGACGACATCCTGGAGGTGATAATGGATCCTGATGTGACTACCGACGAGATGGTAGATGATGATGATGACGACGTCAGTGAAGAGGCAGGTGGTGCGTCATCCCAAGAAGAACAACACTTATCCCATGGTAATGTTAGGGGTGCCATCGAGTGTATCGAGAAAGCCAAGCTCCTCCTTTCCGACGATCCTGACGCAAACAGGTATGAAATCTTCACTACCCAGCTGTTGCAGACTATAGAGCCCTACATCAAGGTGTATCACGACAACATCAACACCAGCTGTCAGCAAAGCATAACAGATTTCTTCGCCCGCAACCCACCACAGCCAGCCCAAGCCAGTGATAGTGACAGTGAAGATGACTTTGAAGGATTTGTCAGGGAAGCCCTGACAACTGTAAGTGACAGTGATGGTGATTCACTTAGTAATGGTGATTCACCTGAGGGTCAGTAATCTGCCCTCTGCCTCGGAACCAGCCTCCATCCCCGTATGCCGACCCATCTCTTCTACTAACGTAAGTGTTCCACATAACTTTTAGTTTTCCTAACCAAACCTTTATTTTTCCTATGTTAACCTTTATTTTTCCTAACCTAACCTCTTCTATATTAATTGTTTTTTCATACCATCATAAAGTTAAGATAAAATTTTTACTACAACAAAGTTGTGTGTCGTCAAAAAGTGGAGTTTGGGGGTCAGCCCGGACTCTATTTCAATTAATCCCATATGTTATGTTATTCACTTTACGCGTTCCTCACTTTCCGCGGGACCCTGCGGGTTACAATAACCGCGTAAAGTGAGGGTTGATTGTACAGAAAGCGCATTGTGAGTTTCTATCCTACCTCATTCCTGAGTGGAGATATCTACATGTACGTACGTTTGTGTGCCCATATAAAGAGATAATAGACAACTAAAGAGAATTGACAACTGGCCACATACAGTACGCTACAATTGGTGACCCCCGGAGCCGTGAATACCACACTCCTTTCTGCTGCCTTACTACTGGAGCTGAGAAGATCGTCCTGCCTGCTGTCAGCCTAGGCCAACCGCCTACCTGCACCACCCACTACTCCACAATGACACCATCTCACGACCGTAAGGTTTATAACGCATTAACGCATTTCTCGCTTTACGCGGGCCTCCGTGGGTTCAATTGACTGCGTAAAGTGAGGGTTCACTGTATTAAATTTTGGGCTGGCACTGGGATGTCTATTACGTCTAATATTGGCTGGCGCTCAACGGGCTAACATTGTATAAACAAGGATAGGTTCTAGACCTTGTCCCAAAACCCAATACATGTATTGAGCAGCTTTTTCACTAATTGACATAGCGCATACAAATAATACATAAATATACATTAATACAATTCAGTAAAAATACAGTAAAAATGAGTACAGTACAGTAGTACTCATAAATACAAGCTGGTATTTATCATGAGAATATATTCATGGTGTGCTAAGTGGGCAGTGCACACCCACAAGCTATGAAATAATGATTTAATCATACAATTTAATTTAAATAAATACCCATGGCATTAGACATGTACAGTATTGTAATATAATAACACATTGTATTAACCTAAGCTTTTTCTTGATTTCTGTCTGCTATTATGAAATGCTGCAGTTGTGTGTTGATATATCACCAAAACCTTGTGGTGGGGACTAAATGGGGTGAGGAAGGCAGTCGAAGAGGGGTGGAGGGGGTGACAGAAGGGAAGAAACAAGGTTAATAATGAGCGAAGGTGTTCGGCTACTCTGTAGCACACTACATACTGTAAACAAGATTTTACCCTTCTTACTTACCTACTGTGCTATTTATATACAGTACTGTACATATTTTATGATCATTTACAAGTACAAAATGCCACATATTTTACAGAGCTTAATGTTCAGCACACCCTGTTTCAATACCCACCATACACTAGTGGTCTTCATGTAGACTGGAGGATGATATGAAATGGCTACACATGTTGCCATTGTTACATGTAATGAAAATATAAATTATGTGGAATAATCATTAGAATACTCTAATGTGACTTAGAAATAAAGCAAATATAATGTTTAAATAATAAATAAAACAAATTGAAGAGCATAGGTGTGTATGTGTGAGAAGTAAATGTATGTGTGAAGGCAGTGGGCTATAACTACATCGCCAGTCCAGCAACGCTCAGCCTCTCCTTCCCCCGATGTGACATCACAGGATTACACACAGTGCAGCACGGCAGCAGCCACATGTCTCCGAGTCAGCTAGGTGACAGACTGGCTGAACTGTGTCGTGTTGCTCAGAGGATGGTTCAAGTGCAGAGTTGTATTTTATGATGCATTATGTATCAATTTCATTGTCTATCATAGCAAGTTTTGATCATTTTTGGTGTATGCACTTTGAAAATCATTTGAATTAGGCTCACCTTGTTCTCAATAAATCATTTAACTCTGAACCTCATCAAGTTTGTACTATATTTTCTTTATTTCTAAGTCACATTAGAGCATTGAATCATATTTATGTTATATTTCTTTATTTCTAAGTCACATGTTTATGAAAATAAACACTAAAACAGCCGGCGGTCGGTGAAGAATTATGAATATATTTGACTGCAAAATTTAACAGGTATTATTAAAGGACAGACTGAACCAGTCGCTCAAAATTTTAAGGCTGGATTTAAATTTTTCTTTTTTTTTAATTGAAAACCTTTAAAATTTTCTTATTTGCATAAATTTCTGGTTGAAAAACTATATTTCCAATAGACCCCTTGAAATTCTTCCATGAACTTCAAGGACAAGGTAGGCTCTACCAGGGGATAATATTACAGGTCAATTGTGAAATGACATATTAAACATTAGCTATTTCTTATCAGATACTGATGTACTGACCATGGTCGTACATGTTAGTTAATGTAAAATGAGATGAATCATATAACACTCAATAGCCCATAAAACATGTAGCTATAACTTCTTTATCGAGTCCTGAGACGTCCACTTTCTCACCATTTCAGTATGCCCGAGTCCTCTATTTTCTCTCATGTACGTCAGAGACTCCGACATTTCTTAATACCTCATATCGTCTTTAGAGATTTGAAATTGAGAGAGAACTACAGTCAACCCTCACTTTACGCGGTTAATGTAACCCATAGGGTACCGCGGAAAGTGAGAAACGCGAAAATTGAATAACATAACATGTGGGATTAAATGAAATAGAGACCAGCTGACCCCCAAACTCCACTTTTTCCGACACAATACCTATGTTCTAGTAAAAATAACATCTTAATTTTATGATGGTACATGCACACAATTAATACTTAAGAGAAATAGAGAAATACAGTCGCCAAGTTAATGTCCATTCAAATAATGGACTCGACTCCCTCCCCCTCTTCTCACAGTACACTCACTGGCTCTTCCCGCTGAGAAATTTTGGGGGGAAAACCAGGTATAGTAATAAATAATTCCTCAAACTAAAGTTAGGATAATATAATTGACATTGCTGGATTCCTTGTAAGACCAGGAATATTTTGAATATAAATGTCATATATTTTTCACAAAAGATAACATATTTACTCAGAGTAAACATTACATCTAAAATTTGTATGTCTAATGCAAAATCTATGATGTTTACATTCAAAATGATCATCAAATTGTAAGAATTCCAGCAATGTAAATTATATTCTGGCCGGGTAATTTGTATGAATTTTATGAGCTAAAACAAATATCTTCAGTTAATAAAAAAAAAAATATTCTTCAGACACTATCTGTCAATCAAAGTACCCCACCTTGCTTTCCCCCCTCTTCCAACAGAGCCAGATGGTCAGTCCGTCCCAACCCTCCCCCCAACCTCCCACCAACCCTCCCTTCAAGAGAAAGGGTGGGTGAAAAAACTAGATTTTAACATTTAGTATTAAATATTACCTCAGATTAAAGTTAGGATAATATAATTGACATTGCTGGATTCCTTGTAAGACCAGGAACATTTTGAATATAAATGTCATATATTTTGCACAAAAGATAACATATTTACTCAGAGTAAACATTATATCTAAAAATTTTATGTCTAATGCAAAATATATGATGTTTATATTCAAAAAGATCATCAAATTGTAAGAATTCCAGCAATGTAAATTATATTCTGGCCAGGTAATTTGTATGAATTTTATGAGCTAAAATAAAAATCTTCAGTTAATAAAAAAAAAAAATTTCTTCACACATGCCAGGTGGTCGGTCGCCGGTCCCTCCCTCCCCCCCCACCCCCCACCAACCGTCCCTACCAGATAAATGTGTGGGAATACCAGACTGTTTACCTTTTTAGTAATAAATAATAAATCAGACTAAAGTTAGGATAATATAATTGACATTGCTGGATTCCTTGTAAGACCAGGAATATTTTGAATATAAATATCATATATTTTGCACAAAAGATAACATATTTACTCAAGAGTAAACATTATATCTAAAATTTGTATGTCTAATGCAAAATCTATGATGTTTATATTCAAAATGATCATCAAATTGTAAGAATTCCAGCAATGTAAATTATATTCTGGCCGGATAATTTGTATGAATTTTATGAGCTAAATAAAAAAATTATACTTCACCCGTGTAAAGGGGTACACCCACAGCGGAATGTGAGCATCCTGGGTTCTGGCAGGGCACCGCGTAAACGTGGAAACGCGGAATGTGGGACCGCGTAAAGTGAGGGTTGACTGTATATTGTTTTGCGTCAAATTAGATATGTCTGATTACAGATGAAACATTCAAGACCCCCTTGTGGGTGATATTGAAAGTTTCAACAGTATTTACTGTTAGTAAAATTGTCATATAAGTTTGCGTAGAGTCTGTCAGTAAAAGTGACGAATCCCTAACATCGTCCTTGGGGATGCCCTGAATTTCCAACTGATGCTGAAGTTAGATCATTTTGATTCCCAATCATCAGAGAATCTGATGTTTGTATTGAAATTATTGTCAGTTTTATATTCTAGAAAGTAATCAATATCCTGAAAAGAATATGTCAGTCTTCTAATCTCCAAGTTCTAACGGCAATCTCTCAGTAGGCCTTTGTCTGTATTTTGATGAGGTCGTAAGAAAGACGTTGTCAGCTTGTGAGTTTGACGTTCATTTCACTATTGCCTGGCAAGCTCAAACTCTGATTAGATTGCAAACAATAGATGTAAGAAATTGATCTGACCCATGACACTGATTTTCATAGCCAAATGTACAGCAACTGATTTAAATGAAATGTATGTCAATGCGTGAATTGCCTGTTTGGCATGCCTGAGTTGCTAGTTAGCCTCATATATAAATGAGAGTTCGAGGTACAGCGTCACTTTTTGACGCGCCCCTCATCGTATCTCATGTATGTAACAAGTACCTCACGCTCGCCATATTAAGTGAATTTAATTCACGTTTTAACAGAGTGAAATTCTCATGTGCCAAGTAAGAATTAACGTAATGTAAATATCGTCTGTGTCTATGTCAGATGTATGATTGTGTGTAATTGAGTTTAGACTTTTAAAACACCTTCTGACCCATCCCTCATCGTATCTCAGGCATAGATGTCCAAAGGAGAATGTTTCTAATTTAAATTTAGAGAGGGTGACACGCTAGAAGCTATCCCCGGGAGGATGAGCTCTCTAGCCGTGCGCTGATGTGGAATCCAACCGATGCTAATAGTGCGCTTCATTTGTTGTAGTAAATACCAGTGAATGACCCTGGTGTGCTAAGCTCAGTTATATGTGCCAGGTAGTGTTCTTGTACATGATTAGGGATAATTAGCAGAAATACAATTGTCCCAAGTTGAGCATTGAAACCATAAAGTATTGATATTACCAGTGCAGTATTAGAGTTTATATGCGTTGTGAGTAAACCATCCATGTGTATGCCCAACTGAGATCTGGGCACATGTTCCATGTTGATCATTCAGAAATCACATGATGTTATCATTAACGTAGTAATATTTGTGCTATTAGCACATGTGTAAAATTACCATCTTTATTGTAAAAAAAATAAAATAATACACTAAATGAGATATAAAATGTTGAATTTTAATCGAAGATCTATTTTGTTACTTATAAATTAAGACCTAGTGGTCCATTCTTGTCTGAGTGTGTTTAAATTGTCATCTTATTCACTTTAGATTTTAATAAATATTGATTTAGTAAATTGTGAGTATCACCGCTCTTTCCCTTCTAACAAATGATTCTCAGAAAATAAACACTGTAACCGACGTGCCGAAATGCTCGTCTACCACGCTACCTAACAGTTTAACGATACCAGTTATATTCTAATAAAAGCCTGGGTGGTGGCAGTCAACCATGAAGGTATAATAATTATTCTCATAGGTGTTGTTAAAAATGATATGGTTTTCCCAGGTTAATACATTGAATAGAATATAACTAAGCACTGATAAATATTGAAAGAAGTAAGAGAAAAGATAAGAAACAAAAATAACATTGGAACAAATATTTATGAATAGAAAAGAAAGATAAAGATGATTGAAATAAATAAATAAATAAAAACATTGAAAGAAATAAATACTAATTACGAAAAGTAAAATATAGAAATAAAGTACAGTAATAAGCATACTGAAATAAAGACTTAGAAAAATTTAGTAACAAAATAATATAAATTAGAAATTAAAGGTTATATAAGACAGAAATAACACAGAAAATATAACCAAATAAATTAAATAAATTAAAGAAAGTAATATAGAAGTTATAATATATAATTATATAAATGAAAAATATCTCCTCTTACACATATTTATTAATCAGTTAAAAAAAATAGAGATAAATACAAAACTAATTTAATCCCCCCCTTATATTCATAATAAGCAAGCTGTTACAGACATACATACATACTTACATACCTTACAACCAGGGAGATAAACATTCCTTTATTCCATCCTCAAACTTGGAGTGGTGAGATATCCCTAACTCAATGAGGCGGGACACATCCATCTCAGGATCATAAGGTCTGAGTGCTCCAGCAGTGTGGTTGGGTGTAATATGGTCATGTGGAAGTGAGAAAACTCTTGACATAATCAGCATCATCTCGTACTTTGTTAATTTCTCTCTCCCACTCCATTGAAAAATTCCAGAAACTGATTTCCCCTGTGAATAAACAATGGAGAAAGGGCATTAAACTAACAAAAAAGAAAATAATGTGAATTAAAATGAAAATAAGGATTTTGTATTTAATATCAGGGAATCTGGATAAATAATGACCTGGATTGCAGATAATAAATTCACAGTTTTAAATATATACAGTAAGTCCTCGCTTAGAATGTCGTCCCGCTTAAAGTTGTTTTGGTACTACGTCGCTGAACTTTAGAGACCAAAAATCATTTAATGTTCCAATGATCTGATACTACTGTACGTTGTTTGCGTCATCACGGACTACTTTCTACGGCACATCACCCACGCTTGTCTGGCCGCACTACGCTCTCTTGGCTCGGCACGCTGCCCTCACTCGTGGAACGTCACAGCATCCCCAAGCGACGCCAAGCCAGCCTCTGTTACGAATTCACATCATTAGTGTGTACTTAAGTGCTTTTGCTCTAAAACTGTACTATAACCATTCGAAATGGCTTCCAAGCGCCCAACAAGTGCTACTGATGCTAGTGTAGTAAAGAGGCAATGTAAGACCATTACGCTGGCTACGAAAATGGATGTATTAACCCAATTTGAAAACATGGAACGTGCTGTGGACAGCCACTGTGCTGGTTTCAACGATTTAAGCGTCAGTATAACTTCCACAATATATAAAGATGACTGGTGAAGTTGCCAGTTGCCAGTTCAGATACGGTTGCTGCCGAGACATTCCTGCCAACAATGGAGGAGGAGCAAACATCAACGGAGGAGGAGGAGCAAGCAGTGGCGAAGGAACCCCAGTCAAAGAAGGAGGAGGAGAAAGCAGCCGCAGAGTCTCAGTGACTCACCACCCTCCTCCTCTCCCGCCCTCCTCCGCTCCCACTCTCCTCCTCCACTCCTGCCATCCTCCTCCTTCGCTTCACTACCCACCACACACTCACTCTACCACCTCCCATCGGTGAGTACCAATACAGATTTAGTACTGTAGTTCTCTATACTATTTTCTGTGGAAATGGCAACGATTTTCTGTATATGTATCTTTTTTCCTGGGGCAACGGGAGGCTGGGGAACGTAACTCCCATATTTTATCTACGTATTACTTATGGGGAAAATTGATCCGCTCAATGTTGTTTCGCCTAACGTCGCGTTTTCAGGAACATAACCCGGACGTTAAGCAAGGACGCCCTGTATGTCAAGCACAGTCAAACTTCTAAAATCTGATCCTCTAAAATCAATTAGTTTCTAAATTTTTTAAGGGATAAATCCCACCATGTGTTAACCACTTGTTAAAATCCCAATGGCACATGTTACTCTCTTTTCTCTGGGTCAGCGTAGATTACATTCAAGCAGATGCCATCGCTTAAAATGCATGTGTTCGTAATCAAGTTCATACTCATTTTAATATTTAATATCAAGTGATAGTGCTGACTGTAGTGCTGCAAAAATAAAGAATGTTATGCTTACAGTATTGCAGAAAGTGGAAATATTGATAAGGGTGTCTGTTCGCTTCCTTTGAGGAGATTACTGTATGGTGTTGGAAGTACAAGAGTAGTACAGGTTGTACCTCTCTAGTCCGGAATTCTGTGGTCCGGAAACTCCCATGGTCCGGAACGATTTTAGTTTGTCCAATAGGTAGTCAGGCAGTTTTTTTTTTTTTTTTTTTTTAACTTATCTGAATTATTATTATTATTACAGGAGTATTAAATTTTTGCTCCTCAGGCCCCAATGTGGGTCAGTGACCTATGCCCGGGTGGGTTAATCTCCTTAAAAAAACAAAAAAAACAAAGCCGCGTGAAATTAAGGTTTGTTTACATCCGGCAGTTTGGCTGCTCTCTCTCTCTGCTTGTCTACACAGAGTACAACAATTAACCCTTCAATATATATGAGCAGTAAATAAGTGTTGCTTTCATATTCTTATGTAGAGTAATGACGATATGTTTTCACATGTGCGCACTTACATATGCGCAGTCTCACTTTTTTTTTTTACCATTAATGGTTAGCTACTTATATTGTTCCATTTATTAACATTAAATAACATTACAGGTACTCCAAACAACCATATTAATTTTTTTACATTAATTTTACTACAGCTAAAATCAGGGTCTTATTTTCTTCAGTTTTATATGTAGAACCAATCAGTCACTGGTTTTGTAAGCTTTAACAAAAACAATGCCGGCCGCCGTCTCGTCTCCTCTAATATTCCACGTATTATTAATAAATTGTATTGTAAATTTTGCACACACACAAACATTAATTCAATTAAAACAAATTCAGAAACATCAATTAAAATATATATGAACAGTAAATAAGTGTTGCTTTCATATTCTTATGTAAAGTAATGACGATATGTTTTCACGTGTGCTCATGCGCACTTACATACGCGATCTCTTTTTTCTTTACCATTATCGTTAGCTACTTCTATTGTTCCATTTATTAACATTAATAACATTACTTAAAACAACCATATTAGTTTTACTACAGCTACAACCAAGGTCTTATTTTCTTCAGTTTTATATGTAGAACCAGTCAGTCACTGGTTTTGTAATCAACGAAAACAATGCTGTGTCATTTCCTCGTGAGTTTTAATATTCTACGTATTATTAATGAATTGTATTGCTCATTTTGCACACATAAACATTAATTCAATAAAAAGACATTCAGTAATAAACAATAATGAATCTTTTGTACATAAGAGAAATGACGCTGTTTACACGATTATGCACGTCGTCTGCACGTTGGCGGGCCATTCAAACCCATCGAAATTCAAGTTTCCGCCGTCAAAATTTTTATTTATTTATTTTTTTGTGTGTTCCAATAAAATACGTTAAGAATTAAAAACTCGCGAAATTTGAGAAGCTACTATACGACATTTAACCCTTCAATATGTCTTCAAAGAGACCATGACGCAGAGAAATTGGTGCTAGTGCTTCCAAGCATAAGCACAAGTCACTATCTATCCAGGAAAAGGGTGAATTTCCATGGTCCGGCAATTTCCATGGTCCGGCACCGGTCAGGTCCCGAGGTTGCCGGAATAGAGAGGTACAACCTGTAATATCTCCATTAGCCGGAATCCCTTAAACCCGTAACTCTCCGATAGCCGGAATTCAAATATGCTCGGAAAATCATTCCCAAGCTGGAATTTTCCAAAAAATTCTGGGTTTCGGAACAAATTTTTCGAGGTTGAAAATCGAGAGAATTTTCTGAAAATGTCTTGAATAAAGATGAAAGTTAAATTATTCTTTGGGCAGGACCGGACCTGACCTGACCAGACTCAATGTCAGGTGGAGGTAGGGTGGGGGATTAGTGGTCTCATATTACAGACATCCCCCGCGTTATGGAAGGGTTGCGTCCCTGGAAAATTGACGGTATCGCGAAATTCTGTAACACGAAACCTATTTTCCCATTGACTTCCATTATAAAACTGAAGATGCATTCCTAAGGAATTTTTTTTCGGCCTCACAAAAGTAATTCAAGCACTTTTATGAATGAAAATAAACATTTATAAACACATACAATACAGTAGATTAAAAAATTTATGATATACAGTTGGCCCTTAACATACGCGGGGGTTAGGTAACAGAGATACCCGTGAATGTTAAGAATCCAAGTATTTTTGCTGCCCCCCCATGTCCTTATTTACCGTATATACCTGTGTGTAGTTCGAGTTTTTAATACCAAATTTTTTGGCAAAATATTGGGGGTCGACCTCTAAACGGGCAATAGTTTCGTTAGGTTGAAAAATATTTACCAATAACTACCAGTAAACAATAGAAGCGACGCACCACCAGCTGTGAGTGTCAGTACAGTTGCCAGGGCAGATCTCTTGCGTTATCATAGCAAGCCCAAAGTAGCCAAATGCATGGTATGGTATGCACAGGACGATGTAAAACATAAAGTATTCATTTTTTCAAGTTTATTTATAGATACTGTACAAAAATTTTTGTTCATTACACTTGAAACATCAATCTTTGTTAATTAAATTTGAAACAAAAGAAAACTACGATACAGTATTTCTAAATACCTGGTATTTTCATTAAAATATTACATCACAAGTATATTTAACTTTAACTGTGGCTGAATGAATATATTCTCAGAAATAAATATGGAAATGTAATACTTTTGCTGAAATGACGTACGTATTACAGTGGAAAGTGGGATAAAATCATGACGAAAACAATGACTTTCGCTTTCTTTCGTTGTTCACAAGATTTTACCGTGGAACAAACCTGTACTGTACATGTACTAAATGATTACGGTACTTAAATTGTTATGTCTATTGCAAATATAGATTGTTTATACAGGTATTCAAATAAATCACTATCTTACAAGAATATCAGCAATGTAAGTTATATTCACCCAGGTCGTTTGGGTGGCAAATTATGAGAAGAGCTTAGTCACTCTTAAGTAATGATAAATAAACATGTAGGCCTTCAGGGCCAACTGTCACATCTTATCTCAAATAAATAAACAAACACCACACTCTGTCACCTCACCTCCCTCCGCCCCCCCCCCATGCTCGCTAGCTCCCTCCTTGTGTTCCCAGACAAAAGATTGGTGATAACTTTATTATTTAAGGTGTTTATTTTATAAAATATCTCAGACTAAAGTTAGGAGATTATAATTTGGATTGCTGGAATCCTTGCAAGACAGCCAATAATTTGAATATAAACGTCATATATTTTGCTCAAGATATAAAAATGTAGTACATTACTGTACAATACTGTGTAGTACATTTTATAATACAGTATAAAGTTTTCAACTGTATTTTTGGGTAGATTTACATAAATTTCTTCATTTATTTTCATCCATTTACATGCACACACAGTACTAAAAGAAATAAATGACCTTAGTGCAAAGCTGGAGTGTACATGTACAGATTTCATTACGGTACTAAAATCGTTATGTCTAGTGCAAATTAGAGCATGTTGCTATTCAAATTAATCAGTGTCTTACAAGAATCCCAGCAATGTTAATTATATTCTCCCAGGTCATTTCACTGGCATTTTAAAATGGGAGAAGCGTAGTAGGACTGTTAAATAAACACACAGAGACCTTCAGCTCAAACTGTCAAACGTATCACCTCAACCCACCCCACCCCCGCTGGCTGGCTGGCTGGCTGGCTCCTTCCCTCCCTCCCTCCCTCCCTCTACTCCCCCATCTGCTCAGGGGTTTATTTAGGCTTACAGTGCCGCGTGCGATTTGAATGTACTTCAATTACTTCAATGTACAGAATATTCCTCCGGCGGGGCAATCCGCGTATTTGTGAATCCGTGTATGCTAAACCCGCGTATGTGAAGGGCTGAATGAAGGGCTGACTGTATTCGCATGTTAAATACGTGGGGGGGGGAAGGAGAGGTTAATGGTGAGGGGGTTGAGGTAGTGGTGTTTCCTTATTATTACACACTATTATACTTAACAATATTATTAATCTTTGGCTAATAATAGGGACAGAAAGATAACTACTGATAGGCTAATGAGTTTTTTATAATTACCGTATATACTCGTCTATAACCCCCCTTCGTATATAGGTCGACCCCGATTTTATGACCAAGAAATAGTTAATTTATGATATTCCTCGTTTATAGGTCGACCCACGTTTTTGAGGGTAAAGGAACAACAAAACCTTCAGAGAAACACTACGTCCTATAAACTTGTTTACCATTTATTATCACGACACTTTACACTGAAACGCGGGTAGTTTCAACAAAAATATTGTATATTTCCATTCAAGTATTTATTCAAGTCAATTGGGAGGGAATATTATTGTAATACAACAGTTTTTTAACTAAACCATTCGAAAAGTGATTACGGTAACATCTTTTGAACGAAAGAAAGCCAAAGTCATTGTTTTCGTCACGATTTTATCCCACTTTCCACTTTAATACGTACGTCATTTCAGCAAAAATATTACATTTCCGTGAATGTATTATATCAAGCACAGTATGAATAGAATATCATTGTAATATAACAGAATTTTAACCGAAAACTATTAAAAAAACGAGTAACATCTCAAGAACATCGGAAGCTTAGGTAAAGTCTTTTGTTTTCAACATGTATTTTATCCTAATTTACATTGAAATACATCACGTTTCAGCAAAACTAAGAGAATATGGAAATGTAATATTTTTGCTGAAATGACGTACGTATTACAGTGGAAAGTGGGATAAAATCGTGACGAAAACAATGACTCACTTTCTTTCGTTCAAAAGATGTTACCGTAATCGCTTTTCGGATGGTTTTCAGTTAAAAACTGTTTTATTACAATAATATTCTATCCTAATTCACTTGTGATGTAAAAGTTTTTTAACTGAAAACGATTCGAAAAACACGTGTACCGTCTAGCTGATACGGCAGAACCCTGGTCGCGGAGGCTTTGTGTTTGCATCGGCCCTTCTTAAGCAGCTTTTAATTTTAGCGTACGTTGAAATTGTGTTTACCGGTATATTCTTATTTTCTTGCTTCTTATTTTCCAGAAATATGACAAGTTTTTATATAATACAATGTTACGGTACTTTTAATTTACAAGTATTCATTTTTAAAAATACAGAACACACCAAACAAATACTAGTACGTATATTTGCGTGACTCTCCCGCCAAAAAAGACCAAACAGCTGGTACTCTCTCCCTCAGCCCTACCAAAGATAGCCCAACATCTTTCTTGTTTATTCTCTTCCAATTTCTCACTTTAACTGGTATTTTTTACTTCATATTGCCTACATCAGATAAACTACAGTAATTGAGGTTAAATATTGTTATAAATTTGATTACCGGGTCCTGGCAGGTACCGTTAGAACCACCTGACCCTACCAACAGTGTTGCAAGTCAGACAGCATTTTTTTTTTTACATTTTTGGTGTCTCCATTTGTTAATTTTTTTCCTGTGGGGTTTGCACAATAGTATACTGTTTTATCTACATTATTGTAAAACGATTAGGGAAAAGAAATACTCGGTAACTTAAAATTTTAAAAGGAAAATTTTGAAACTGGCAACTGTGTGTAGATGACCTGACTCACATCATATTATGTCATCACGATTAGCCCACGTGTATATTTCACATTGTGTCTTGTTACAGTGTAGACGTTCTTGACCCATATTCTCTTCAGCATGGATTCAAGAAGAAAGTTCACAGCAATGTTCAAGCTGAGAGTGATTGAATATGCAGAACAGACTAACAACTGTGCAGCAGCAAGGGAATTTAAGGTTTCCGAAAAAAGTGTTAGAGACTGGAAAAAGCTCTCTGCACAACTTAAGCTTTTGCCGAAAAACAAATGTGCTAACAGAGGAAAGTGTAGCAAGTGGCCACAGTTGGAAGTTGAAGTGGCAAAGTATGTCAGTGAAAACCGACAGAATGGATATGGTGTTTCCCGAGGATCAATTCGAATCTTTGCCTTGAAACTAGCAAGGAAATTAGGCATCACAGATTTTAAGGCGAGTCATGGTTGGTGCACAAGATTTATGAAAAGAAATGATTTTGTACTGAGACGGAAAACGAAAATATCACAGCGTCTTCCACAAGAACTTGATGACAAGGTTATTGAATTTCATAGGTTCATAATCAAACACCGGAAGAAGAATTCATATAGACTTTCGTGTATTGGAAACATGGATGAAACGCCCATGAATTTTGATATGCCAATCAGTCAAACAGTGAATAAAGTTGGTGAAAAAACAGTTTTAGTTAAAACTACTGGACATGAAAAATCAAGATTCACAGTTGTGCTATCATGTATGGCTGACGGCACAAAGCTGACGCCTATGGTAATATTTAAAAGGAAAACAATTCCAAAGCAAAATTTTCCAAACGGTATAATCATCCATGTGCACGAGAAAGGATGGATGGATGAAGGCGGCATACAAATATGGCTTAAAAAAGTCTGGAACTTTAGACCAGGGGAACTGCGCAAAGAAAAAAGTCTTCTTGTGTGGGATATGTTTCGGTCACATCTTGTTGACAGTGTTACTGCTGGGATTAGGAAGGAAAACACTGATACAGCTGTGATTCCTGGTGGATTAACAAGTCTTGTCCAACCACTGGATGTTTCCATAAACAAACCATTTAAAGATGCGGTAAGAGTGAAGTGGAACAACTGGATGATAGAAGGCGATAAGACATACACAAAGGGAGGCAACATCCAAGCTCCATCACTAGCAACATTATGTGAATGGATTGTAGAGGCCTGGGATGCAATCAGACCAGAAATTGTGGTGAAATCTTTTAAGAAATGTGGAATTTCGAATGCTCTTGATGGAACAGAAGACGACTTGTTGTGGGATTATGAGGCTAATGAGAGCGTGAATGAGGATGAAGATATTGATGATCCTATGGCTGATGATGGTGTTGATCCATATGATGATGCTGTTCAAGGAGAGGACTGGGAGGAGCTGTTTGGTGCTGCAGATGATGACAAGGAAAATTATTTTGATGGATTTTAATGAAAATATTCAGAAATATGGTATCGTAGTATTTATTCAAGTCAATAAGGATAGAATATTATTGTAATTCAACAGTTTTTTAACGGAAAACCAATCGAAAAGCGATTACGGTAAAATCTTTTGAACGAAAGAAAGTGAGTCATTGTTTTCGTCACAATTTTATCCCACTTTCCACTGTAATACCTACATCATTTCAGGAAAAATATTACATTTCCATGTTCTCAGAAATAAATGATAGTTTTGTTGAAACATAATGTACACTATTTAATATTAAAATGCAAAAATAGCTTTAAAAACAATTAATACACCCGTAATGTATTGGCTAGCATCTACACTCGTCCCTGCTCCCACGTCCAAGGTCACCACTCCTCCCAACTCGCTCCCTCCGCTCCCTCCTCCGCCTCCTCCACCTCCTCACCGTCACTACTGCCGACAACAAACACAAATGTTTTGTGAATAACTGCACCTCCACTTCCTATGTACAGTACTGAACTGTACTGTGCTGTGCATTTTTACAAACAATAAACATGGCAAGAAAAGCTATTAAAAAAAAAGAGATAAAAATTTCACTTTACTGTACAGTACCTATCCTCAGCTACAGGACGGAGGTCATCGGGCTCATCGTCACTCAATTCCATAACGGGTGGTGAAGTGGGGGCGACGGTGGATTCAGCTGCTTCCTCACTGCCGCCAGTGATTGATGGTGTTAAATCTCTCCTTCGGTGATCAAAGAACATGGTGATGGGGAGTTGTCATCTCTTTCTTTCATTTCTTCCATGATGTTATTGTATGGAGCAAAAACGTCATCCATCCCTCGCATGAATTTCAGGGCACGCACCATGGAGGGGTCCATACTATAGGCCAGGTTTTTCAGTGCCTCAATATTCCTGGTCATCTCCACCCAACTTCTCCAACGTTATTTCTTGGTGCTCTTCCTCATCCTCTTTCCCTTTCGCTTCCTCTTCCTTGCCTGAGTCTACTAACTCCTGTAGATCCTCCTCGGTCAGCTCAGTGTCGTGCTCTTCAATTATCTCCCTAATCTCGTCCTCTGCCATGTCCTGGAAGCCTTCAGCAGCCACTTTCCTTGACAGTGCCAGGGTCTTTCTGAATATTTTCATTAAAATCCATTAAAATCATTTTCCTTGTCATCGTCTTAAGCACCAAACAGCTCCTCCCAGTCTTCTCCTTGAACAGGGCTAGAGGGTACGTGTTTTTCGAATCGTTTTCAATTAAAAAAATGTTACAGCACATGTATATTTTACCTAAACTGTGCCTGAATGAATATATTCTCAGAAATAAATACTGTAGTAGTTTTGCTGAAACGTGATGTATTTCAATGTAAAATAGGATAAAATACATGACGAAAACAAAAGACTTTAGCTAACCTTCCAATGTTCAAGAGATGTTACTCGTTTTTTTAATAGTTTTCGGTTAAAATACTGTTATATTACAACGATATTCTATTCATACTGTGCTTGATATACAGTAATACCCCGATTTACGCGGTCAATTGAACCCACAGGGTACCGCGTTAAGTGAAATCCGCGTAAATGGAACAACAGAACATATGGGATTAATTCCAATAGAGACTGGCCCGACCCCCAAACTCCACTTTTTCCGACACAATACCTGTTGTAGTAAAAATAACATCTAAATTTTATGATGGTATGCTCACACAATTAATAATTAAGAGAAATACAGTCGCCAGGTTAATGTCCATTCAAATAATAGACTCAAATTCCCCCCCCCCCTTTCACACTCACTGGCCCCTACCTCTCTGAGAAATGATTGGGTGAAACACTAGATTTTAACGTTTAGTACAGTAATAAATAATACCTCAGACTAAAGTTAGCATAATATAATTGACATTTCTGGATTCCTTGCAGGTCAGGGAATATTTTGAATGTAAACTTCATATATTTTGCACAAAAGATAAAATACTTGCTTTGTGTAAACCAAATTATTACATTAGATCTAAAATTTGTATGTCTAATGCAAAATCCATGATGTTTATATTCAAAATGATCATCATATTGTAAGAATTCCAGCAATGTAAATTATATTCTGGTCCAGTAATTTGTATGAATTTTATGAGCTGAAACAAATATCTTCAGTTAATAAAAAAAAAATATTCTTCACGACACTATCTGTCAATCAAAGTACCCCAACTTGCCTCCCCCCTCTTCCAACCGCGCCAGATGGTCGGTCGGTCGGTCCCAACCCTCCCCCCCACCCCCCACTTTCCCTCCCTACCAGAGAAATGTTGGGTGAAAAAACAAATTTTTACTTAAGTAACAAATAATACTTCAGACTAAAGTCAGGATAATATAATTGACATTGCTGGATTCCTTGTAAGACCAGGCACATTTTCAATATAAATGTCATATATTTTGCACAAAAGATAACATATTTACTCAGAGTAAACATTACATCTAAAATTTGTATGTCTAATGCAAAATCTATGATGTTTATATTCAAAATGATCATCAAATTGTAAGAATTCCAGCAATGTAAATTATATTCTGGCCGGGTAATTTGTATTAATTTTATGAGCTAAATAAAAAAAAAAATTATACTTCACGCGTATATGGGTAGATTAACCGCGTAAAGTGAAAGTTCGGTTCTGGCCACTTCGTTCTGGTGAGGTACCGCGCATATGAGAAATCGCGTAAAGTGAAACCGCGTAAAGTGCGATACAACTGTACTACATTCACGGAAATGTAATATTTTTGCTGAAATGACGTACGTATTACAGTGGAATGTGGGATAAAATCGTGACGAAAACAATGACTTTCGCTTTCTTTCGTTCAAAAGATGTTACCGTAAACGCTTTTCGAATGGTTTTCTGTTCAAAAAAATGTTGCATCACAAGTGAATTAGGATAGAATATATTGTAATACAACAGTTTTTTAACTGAAAACCATTCGAAAAACGATTACGGTAACATCTTTTGAGCGAAAGAAAGCGAGTCATTGCTTTCGTCACTTTCCACTGTAATACGTACGTCATTTCAGCAAAATATTACATTTCCATATTCTCAGAAATAAATAGAAGTTTTGCTGAAACGTAATGCATTTCAATGTAAATTAGGATAAACTACATGAAAACAAAAGACTTTACCTAACCTTCCGATGTTCAAGAGATGTTACTCGTTTTTTCAGTAGTTTTCGGTTAAAATACTCTTATATTAGTGATATTCTATTCATACTGTGCTTGATATAATACATTCACGGAAATATAATATTTTTGCAACTACAATGCTGATGTCAACACAAGCGTGGTTACGGCGAGACTGACTGAGTGAGGGAGAGCTATGTGTGTGTGTGAGGTTGCGGGAGCGAGCGGTGTCCCGTGTTCGGTGCCGCGCACTAGTTGAATGGCACGCAATTTGAATGTACTTCAATTACTTCAATGTACAGAATATTCCTCCGGCGGGGCAATCCGCATATTTGCAAATCCGTGTATGCTAAACCCGCGTATGTTAAGGGCCGACTGTATTCAGAAATTTCAGTGAAAATTCAAACGCCGCGCCATTGGCAATGCTGAGTTCAAGGTCGTCTGAGGGAAGACCGCTCTCCCCACACGTAGCGAGAGGATGTGGAACTAGGCCTATACGATATTAAATGTAATTTACCGAGTTATTAGGGACGCGAATCATGAAATTAAATATCCTGGAAAGCGTGAACCAGTGAGCAAGCGTGGCTGGGGAGCGGTGAGAGGTCAAGGACCACCTCTGTACTGTACCCAGGCGAGACGGATCGCGTGACCTGGTTCCTTCGTTTATTTAACATCAGTATTAACAAATAAGTTTTATTCAATCTCAGACAAAGCTTGAT
>NW_024741901.1:6740984-6817240 GCF_018991925.1 Homarus americanus | reverse complement strand
ACGCACACCACTGGCACTCCCATGCACCCCTCTGGCACCCCAGGCACACCCCAGACACCCCAGGCACCCCAGACACCCCACACACCACTGGACACCCCAGGCACACCCACACCCCTGTGCCACCCCTGACCCCAGGCACACCCTCCGACACTCCCCGGCACATCTCCTGACACCTCCAGGCACACCCCCACCCCAGGCCCTCCATGCCCCAGGCACCTCCCTGACACCCCAGGCACAACACGCACACCCAAGGCACACCAGACACCCCAGGCACACCCCAGACACTCCCAGGCACACCTGACACTCCCAGATACTCCTCTGACGCTCCCAGTACCCCACACCCCAGTAAAACACTTACACTTGCACACCTCTGACACCCCAGGCACACCTCTGACACTGCGAGAAACATTCTACACTGCATACCTGACACTCCTATAGGCACACCGCTAACACTCCCAGGCACACTGCTGACACACAGGCACACCCAGACACTCCAGCCACCTGAGACACCCCAGGAACCCCACACCCAGGCACACCCCAGACACTCCCCAGGTACACCAATGACACCCCAGGCACATCCACACCCAAGAACACCTCTGTGACACTCCCATACACCTCTGACTTCCTTCCAGGTACACCCTGACACTCCCCAGGCACACCAATGACACTACCAAGCACACCCCATGACACTCTGAGGCACCTCTGATGCCCTGCACTCCTCTGACACTCTAGCCACCCTCTGACACTCTCCAGCCACCTCTGACACTCCCCTGGTACCCCTCTGACACCTAAAGCAACGCCACCCCAGTACTCCTCTGACACCCCTGGCACACACCCCCCACACCCCTGGTGCACACCACTGACACCTGCAGGCAAGGCCCCCTGGCATTCCCAAGCACCCCCGCCACCCCAGGCACAACTCTGACACTCCCCAGGCACACCCCACACTCCCTGCAGGCACACCTCAGACACTACCACAGGTACACCTCAGGACACACGGTAAAATTTTGACACCCCAGGTACACCCTGACACTCCCAGGTACTCCTCTGACACCCTGGTTCACCCTCTGACACTCCAGGCACACCTGACACTGCCAGGTGCACTCTGGACACTGCAGCCAATTCCCTGACACCCAGGCACACCCCTTGACACCCCCAGGCACACTGCTGACACTTGGTGCACACCCTCCCTGACAACTCAGGCACACCTCTGACACCCAGGTACACCTCAGACACCCTAGTGTGTACACTTCACACTTCAAGGCACACCTCCACACTTCCAGGCACACCTCTGACATTCCAGGTACACCAATGACACTCCTAGGCACACCCCTGGCACGTGCCATAGGCACTCTGATAATTCTTGGTGCACTTATACTCCCCAGGCACACCCAGGCACTCCCCAGACACACCCTGACACCTGCACTCCTCTGACTCTCCCCAGGCACACCAGACACCCCCAGGAACACCCAGACACTGAGGCACCGCCGACACCCCAGGCACACCACACACCAGGCACACCCCAGACACCGTCAGGCACACCACACACCCAGGCACACCCCAGACACCCAGGCACACCTCAGACACCCCAGGTGCACCTCCCTGACACTCCCCAGGCACACCTCTGACATCCCCAGGGCACAGCCCCCCAGACACCTCACACAGGTGCACCCCTGACACCTGCAGCACACCCTCTGACACTCCCCAGGCACACCACTGACACCCCAGGCACACCCCAGACATCTGCAGGTACACCACCGACTCCTCCCAGCACACTCCTGACACTCCCCAGGTACACCCTCCTGACACTCCCAGGCACACCCCAGACACTCCCAGGGTACACCTCTGACACTCCCCAGGCACACCTCGACATTCCAAGGCACACCCTTGACACTCCCCAGGCACACCCCTGACACTCCAGGCACACCAAAGCCACCCCATGTACACCTCTAAAACTGCCAGGTACACCTCTGACACCCCAGGTACACCTCTCTGGCCCTCTAGTACACCTCCGATACCTTAGTACACCCCTGACACCCCAGGCATACCCCTGACACCTGCACACCCTGACACTCCCCTTGCACACACGTGACACTCCCCAGGCATACCACACACCCCAGGCACACCACAGACACTCCCCAGGCACACCTCTGACAATCCCAGGTACACCTTGGGCTTGACACTCCCTGGTACACCCTCCGACACTTGTGCACCCTGACAGCCCCAGGTATTCCTCTGATGTCCCATAGTACCTCTGACACCCCAGGCAACACGTACACCCCAGGTACACCTCAGACACCAGGCACACCCCAGACACTCCCAGGCACACCTCCCGACACTCCTAGATACCCTCTGATTCCAGGCACCCCTGATAATTCCAGGCACAACACTTACACCAGGCACACCTGACACCCCAGGCACCCCACATCCTATAAGTACACCTCCTCATACCCCAGGCATACCCCCTGACACTCCTTAGTACACCGCCACATCTGTGCACACCGCTGACATTGCCAGGTACACCAGACACACCACACACCTGGGGACACTCCCCAGTACACCCCAGACACACCCCAAGCACACTCCCCAGACACTCCCAGGCACACCAATGACACTCCCCAGTGTACCCCTGACACCCCAAGTACACTTCAGACACTCCCAGATACACCTCTGGACTCCTTCCAGGCACACCTCTGATACTCCCCAGGCACACCAATGACACTACCAAGCACACCTAAGACACCTGGGAGGCACTCCTCTGATGCCCCAGGTTCTCCTCGACACCCAGGCACCCCACACCCAGGTACACCCTCTGACACACCCCAGGTACCTCCTGACATTCCCTGGTACACACACCCCAGGCACTCCTCTGACACCCCTGGCACACACCCCAGCACCTGGTGCACACCACTGACACTCTGGCACACCTCTGGGCATCCCCAGGCACACCTCTGCCACCCTGCACAACTCTGGAGACCCTGTGCACACCTCAGACACTCCCCAGGCACACCTCAGACACTACCAGATACACCTCAGACACACCAGGCACCCTTGACACTCCCAGGTACACCTCTGACACCCCAGGTACTCTCTCTGACACTCCCGGTCACCTCTGACACTTCCAGGTACACCTCTGACACCCCAGGTACACCTCTGACACTGGCACACCCCTGACACCCCAGGTACACCTCTGACACTCCCAGGTACACCTCTGACACCCAGTTACACCTCTGACACTCCCTGGTACACACCTGACACCCCAGGCATACCTCTGACACCCCAGGTACACCTCTGACACTCCTGGACCTCTGACACTCCCAGGTACACCATCTGACACCCAGGCACACCTCTGCACCCCACACCTCACACTCCCCAGATACAACCTGACACCCAGTACATAACCGCAATTCCCATGCACACCTCTGGCACCAGGTACACTCTGACACTCCCAGGTACACCACCACACTCCCCAGGACACCCCCACTCCCCAGGTACACCTCAGCTCCCCAGGTACACCCCGACTCCCAGGTACACCTCTGACACTCCCGGTACATCTCCACACCCAGGCACACCCCTGACACCCCAGGCACCTCTGATGCTCCCAGGTACTCTCTGACACCCCAGGTACACCACTGCACTCACGTACACCTCTAGACACCCCAGGTACACCAGACACTCCCAGGTACACCTCCGACACTCCCAGATACCTCTGATGCCCCAGGTACACCCCTGACCTCCAGGTACACCCCTGACACTCCAGGTACACCTCTGACACTCCCAGGTACACCTCTGACACTCCCTAACACACGTGACACTCACGTACACCTTACACACCCTGTGCACACCTCAGACACTCCTGCATATCTCTTGACACTCCCAGGTACACCATCTGACACTCCCAGGTACACCTCCTGGGCACACCCAGGTACACCTCTGACACCCAGGTACACCTCTGACACCTGGCACACCCTGACACTCCGAGACACCTGACGCTCCCAGGCACTCCTGACACTCCCAGGTACAACCCTTACACCTGGCTCACTTGACACTCTGGATACCCTGGACACCCTGGTGTACACCTCTGACACTGCACACCGCTGACATTGGGCACACTAGGACACTCCTGTGGCATTTCCTGACACCTGGCCCTGCATTCTTAGGCACCTCCTCAGACACTTCAGGCACACCTCGATACACTCCCAGGTACACTTTTGACCTCCTATTGTGCTGAATTTCTACCTTGGTGGTACCTCTGACACTCCCTGGTTCACCTCTGACACTTCCAGGCACACCTCGACAACTCTGACACTCCCAGGCACACTTCTGACACCTCAGGCACACCTCACACTTCAGGCACACTCTCTGACACTGGCAGGCACTCCCCAGACACCCCAGGTGCACCACTGACACCCCAGGACACCTCCGATACCCCAGGCACACCTCTGACACTTGCACACCTTGACACTCCCAGGTACACCCTGACACTCCCAGGCACACCTCTACACTTCCAGGCACCCCAGACACTCCCAGCTTCCCTCTGACACCCAGGTGCACCTCTGACACTTCTGTGCACACTCTGACACTTGCAGGGTCACTTCAGACACTCCAGTACACTCTGACACCTCCAGGTACACCTTGACACTGGCAGGTGCCACCTCTGACACCCCAGGTACACCTCTGACACTGCACACCGTCTGACACCCCAGGTACACCTTGGACAATCTCAGGCACACCAGACACCCAGGTACCCCAGACACCTAGGCACACCTCGACACTCCTGCACTCTGACATCCCAGGTACACCAATGACACTCTAGGCACACCTCCTGTACACCCTGTGCACACCTCTGACACCCCAGTACACCCAGGCTTGCTGCATCCTCTGGCACTCAGGTCAACCTCTGACCTCCCACACCTTACACTCCCAGGTACCAACTACACCCCAGGTACACACCCTGACACCTGCAAAGCTCTGTCACCCCAGGTACTCTGACACCCCAGGCACACCTTAGACACTCCTGTACACTTTGGTCACTCCAGATTCACCCTGACACTCAGGTACACATCTGACACTCCAGGTCACATTCTCTGACACCCAGTACACCATGTTCCCAGGTATACCCCTGATACCCCAGTTACACCCCTGACACCCCAGGTACACCTCTGACACTCCAGTTACACCTCTGACACTCCTGGTACACGTGACACTCCCAGGTATACCTCTTACACCCTAGGCACACCTCAGACACTCTCAGGAACACCGTGACACTCCCAGGTACACCACTGACACCCTAGGTTGGCACTTGCACAACCTTCTGACACTCCCAGATACAACTCTGACATTGCTCACACACCTCGGCACCCCATGTACACCTCTGGCACCCCAGGCACACCTAGACACTCCCAGGTGCACCAGACACCCCAAGCACACTGACACTCCCTGGCACCTCCACACTCCCAGGCACACCCCTGACCTCCGGTACACCTCCGACACTCCATGCACATCTCCGACACTTCCAGGTACACCCCTGACACTCCCAGGTATTCCTCTGATGCCCCAGGCTACTCCTCTGACACTCCCAGGTACAACACACACTCCAAGGTACACCTCAGACACTCCCCGGTACACCCCTGACAATTCCCAGGTACACCTCCGACACTCCCAGATACCTCTGACGCTCCGTACTCCTCTGACACTCCAGGTAAAACACTACCTCCCAGGTACCCTCTGACACTCCCCAGGTACACCTCTGACACTGGTGAGAAACACCTCTGATACTCCCAGGTAGACCTGACACTCCTAGGTACACCTCAACACTCCCAGGTACACCGCTGACATTGCCAGGCACACCTGTGACACTCCATGCACACCTGAGACACTCCCAGAACCTTTCAGACACCCCAGGCACACCCTCAGACACCCCCAGGCACACCAATGACACTCCCAGGTACACCTCTGACACCCCAGGAACACCTCAGACACTCAGATACACCTCTGACTCTTCCAGGTACACTCTGACACTCCCAGGTACACCAATGACACTACCAAGCACACCTATGACACCTGAGGTACTCCTCTGATGCCCCAGGTACTCCTCTGACACTCCACGTGCACCTCTGACACTTCCAGGTACACCCCTGACACCCCAGGTACCCCTCTGACACTCCCAGTTACAACGCTGACACCCAGCACCCCTCTGACACCCCCTGGACACACCCCACACCCCAGGCACACCACTGACACCGCACACCTCTGGCATCCCCAGGGCACACCTCACACCCCAGGGCACAACCTTCCCCAGGCACACCCCAGACACCCCAGGCACACCCAGACACTACCAGGCACACCTCAGACACACCAGGTGCACCTTGACACTCCCAGGTACACCTCTTGACACCCAGGTACTCCTCTGACACCCCTGTTCACCTCTGACACTTCCAGGTACACCTCTGACACTGCCAGGTGCACTCTGACACTGGCAGGTACACCTCTGACACTCCGGTACACCTCTGACACTCCCAGGCACACCGCTGACACTCCCAGACAAACCCTTGACAATCTCAGGACACCTCTGACACTCCCCAGGCACACCTCAGACACCCCAGGCACACCTCTGACACTTCAGGCACACCTCTGACACTTCCAGGTACACCTCTGACATTCCCAGGTACACCAATGACACCCTAGGTACACCTCTGGCACGCCCAGGTACCCCCTGACACTCCCAGGTACACTTGATACTCCCAGGTACACCCCAGGCACTCCCAGATACACCTCTGACACTCCCAGGTACCCTCTGACTCCTAGGCACACCTTAGACACCCCAGGAACACCAGACACTCCCAGGGCACACTGGCACTCCCAGGCACACCGCTGACACTGCCAGGCACACCCCAGACACTGTCAGGCACACCCCACACACTCCCAGGCACACCAGACACTCCCAGGCACACCTCAGACACTCCCAGGCACCCTCTGACACTCCCAGGCACACCTCTGACATTCCCCAGGCACACCTCAGACACTCACAGGCACACCTCTGACACTCCCCAGGCACACCTCTGACACTCCGTGCACACCACTGACACTCCAGGTACACCTCAGACATCTGCAGGCACACCACCGACTCCTCCCAGGCACACCTCTGACACCCCAGGCACACCTCTGACACTCCCCAGGCACACCCCAGACACTCCCAGGTACACCTCTGACACTCCCAGGCACACCCCTGACATTCCAAGGTACACCCTGACACTCCAGGTACACCTCTGACACTCCCAGGCACACCAAAGTCACTCCCATGTACACCTCTGACACTGCCAGGTACACCCTGACACTCCCAGGCACACCTCTGGCCCTCCCAGGCACACCTCCGATACTCCCAGGTACACCCCTGACACTCCCAGGCACACCTTGACACTCCCGGTGCACCCTGACACTCCCTGGCACACACGTGACACCCCAGGTATACCTCACACACCCGCACACCACAGACACCCCAGGCACACCTCTGACAATCCCACACCTACGACACCCCGGCACACCTCCGACACTCCAGGACACCCCTGACACCCCTGGCATTCCTCTGATGCCCCAGGCACCTCTGACACCCAGGTACAACACGTACGCCCCAGGCACACCAGACACCCCCAGGCACACCTCAGACACCCCAGGTGCACCTCCGACACTCCTAGATACTCCTCTGTGCTCCAGGCACCCCTCTGATATCCCCAGGTACAACACTTACACTCTCAGGCACACCCTGACACCCAGGCACACCTCTGACACCCCAGGCACACCTCACATAATTCCAGGCATACCCCTGACACTCCTAGGCACACTCTGACACCCCAGGCACACCGCTGACATTGCCAGGCACACCTTGACACACCATGCACACCCCAGACACCCCAGGCACACCCTCTGACACACCCAAGCACACCTCAGACACTCCAGGTACACCAATGACACTCCCAGGTACCCCCCTGACACTCCCAGGCACACCTCAGACACTCCCAGATACACCCACTCTTCCAGGTACACCTCTGATACTCCCAGGTACACCAATGACACTACCAAGTACACCTATGACACCTGAGGCACCTCTGATGCTCCCAGGTTCTCCTCTCTGACACCCCAGGTGCACCTCTGACAATTCCAGGTACACTCTGACACCCCCAGGTACCCTCTGACATTCCCTGGTACAACGCTGACACCCCAGGTACCCTCTCTGACACCCTGGCACACACCTCACACTCCCCAGGCACACCACTGACACTCCCAGCACACCTCTGCATTCCCAGGACACTGCCACCCCAGGCACAACCTGACACCCCAGGCACCTCAGACACCCA
This sequence comes from Homarus americanus, assembly GCF_018991925.1. Lineage (NCBI taxonomy): Eukaryota > Metazoa > Arthropoda > Malacostraca > Decapoda > Nephropidae > Homarus > Homarus americanus. The sequence continues at coordinate 6,808,886 of NW_024741901.1, read as the reverse complement.
GGTACACCCCAGACACTACCAGATACACCCCAGACACAACAGGTGCACCTTGACACTCCCAGGCACACCTCTACACTCCCAGGACTCATCACACTCCCCAGGTCACCTCTGACACTCCAGGTAAACCTCTGACACTGCCAGGTACACCTCTGACACTGGCAGGTACACATCTGACACCCCAGGTACTCCTCTGACTCTCTCCTAGGTACACCTTAGACACCCCAGGAACACCCGAGACACTCCCAGGCACACCGCTGACACTCCCCAGACACACCGTGACACTGCCAGGCACACCCCAGACACCGCCAGGCACACCTCACACACTCCCAGGCATCACCCCAGACACCCCAGGCACCAGACACTCCCAGGCACCTCTGACACTCCCAGGCACACCTCTGACATCCCAGTGCACATCTCAGACACTCACAGGTACACCTCTGACACTCCCAGGCACACCTCTCACACCCCAGGCACACCACTGACACCCCGGCACACCCCAGACATTCCCAGGCACACCACTGACTCTCCCAGGCACACCTCAGACACCCCAGGCACACCTCTGACACTCGCACACCCCAGACACTCCCAGGCACACCTCTGACACCCCAGGCACACCCCACATTCCCCAGGCACACCCTTGACACTCCCAGGCACACCTCTGACACCCCAGGCACACCAAAGTCACCCCCAGGCACACCTCTGACACTGCCAGGTACACCCCAGACACCCCAGGTGCACCTCTGACACTCCCAGGCACATCTCCGATACCCCAGGTACACCCCTGACACCCCAGCCACCTCTGACACTCCCAGGCACACCCTGACACCCCAGGTACACCTCTGACATTCCCAGGTACACCCCTGACACTCCCAGGCACACCTCTGACACTCCCAGGCACACCTCCGATACCCCAGGTACACCCCTGACACCCCAGTCACACCCTGACACTCCCAGGCACACCTCTGACACCCCAGGTACACCTCTGACACCCTGGCACACACGTGACACTCCCAGGAACACCCCATACACCCCAGGCACACCCCAGACACCCCAAGCACCCTGACACTCCCAGGCACACCATTGACACCCCAGGTACACCACACCCCAGGTACACCCCAGACACCCCAGGCACACCCCTGACACTGCAGGTACACCCCTGACAATCCCTACACACGACACTCCCCAGGCATACCTCACACACTCCCAGGCACACCAGACGCTCCCAGGCACACCTGACCCCAGGCACACCTACAGCACTCCGGTACACCTCCGACACCCCAGGTACACCCCAGACACTCCCAGGCATTCCTCTATGCTTCCAGGCACCTGAATCCCCAGGTACAACACTACACCAGGCACACCTCTGACACTCCCCAGGCACACCACGGACAATTTGCACACCTCTGACACCCCCAGGTACATCTCCTGATGCCCCAGATACACCTCCGATACTCCCAGGCACACCTCTGACACTCCCAGGTACCCTCTGACACTCTGGTCTCCTCTGACACCCCAGTACACCTCTGATACTCCAGGTACACCTCTGACCTCCCAGGTATTCCTCTGATGCTCACAGGTACTCCTCTGACACCCCAGGTACACCTTGACACCCCAGGCACACTCTGACATTCCCAAGAACACCACTGACACCCCAGGCACACCCCAGACCTCCCAGGCACACCCTGACACCCCAGGCACACCTCTGACCTCCAGGTATTCCTCTGATGCCCACAGGTACCTCTGACACTTGGCACACCTGACACTCAGGCCACTCCAGACACCCCCAGGTATTCCTCTGATGCCCCAGGCACACCTCTGACATTACCAGGAACACCACTGACACTCCCCAGGCACACCTCAGACCCTCCCAGGCACACCTCTGACACCCCAGGTACACCTCTGACCTCCCGGTGCATTCCTCTGATGCCTCCACCACACCCCAGGCACACACTCTACACCTCAGGTACTCTCTGACACTCCCTGGTTCACTCCTCTGACACCCCAGGTACACCTCTGATACCCCAGGTACACCTCTGACCCTCCCAGGCATTCCTCTGATGCCCAGCAGGTACTCCTCTGACACCCAGGCACACCTTGACACCCCAGGCACACCTCTGACATTCCCAGGAACACCACTGACACTCCCAGGCACACCCCAGACCTCCCAGGACACCTCTGACACCCCAGGCACACCTTAGACACTCCAGGCACACCTGAACTCCCAGGCACACCCTGACAATCCCAGGCACCCTGACACCCCAGGCACACTCTGACACCCCATGCACACCCCTAGACCCAGATACACTCTGACACTGCCAGGCACACATCTGACACCCCAGGCACACCTTGACACCCCAGGCACACCTGACACTCCCACACCTCGACACCCCAGTCACACCCCTGACACTTCAGGCACACCTCTGACACCCCCAGTTACACCCTGGACACCCCCTGCACACGTGACACTCCCCAGGTATACCTCATACACCCAGGTAGCACCCCAGACACTCCAGAACACCTCTGACACTCCCCAGGTACACCATTGACACCTGAGGTACACCTCTGCACCCCAGGTACACTCTGACACCCCAGATACAACCTGACACGTACACAACTGGCACCCCATGTACACCCTCTGGCAATCCCAGGCATACCTCTGACACCCACACACCACACTGACACCTGTGCACACCTCCACCCCAGGCACACCTCCAACACTCCTGTCCCTCACCCTCCCAGGCCACCTCCTGACATTCTGCACATTCCCTGACACTTCCAGGTACACCCCTGACACCCCAGGCATTCCTCTGATGCCCCAGTACCTCCTGACACCCCAGGTACAACACGTACACCCACACCCTCAGACACCCCAGGCACACCTCAGACACTCCAGGCACACCTCCGACACCTCCCAGATACCCTCTGATGCCCCAGGTACACCCCTGACACTCCCAGTTACACCCCTGACACTCCCCAGGTACACCTCTGACACTCCCCAGGCACACCTCTGACACCCCTGGTACACACGTGACACTCACCAGGAATACCCCACACACCCCAGGCACACCCCAGACACCCAAGCATATCTCTGCACCCCAGGCACACCATTGACACCCCCAGGCACACCTCTGGCACCCCAGGCACACCTCAGACACCCCAGGCACACCTCAGACACCCCAGGCAATACCCCGACACCCCAGCAGATACCCTCTGATGCTCCCGTACCTTCTCTGATACTCCCAGGCACACCGCTGACACACAGGCACACCTGGTGACACTCTGAGGCACACCTCTGACACTCCCAGGTACACCCCAGGCATTCCCAGGCACACTCAGACACCCCAGGCACACCAATGACACCCCAGACACACCTCTGACTCTTCCAGGCACACCTCTGGCACCCCAGGCACTCCTCTGACACTCCCCTGTCTGTTCTTAACTCCAGGCACACCTCTGACACTCTGGAGGTACACCTCTGACACTCCCCAGGTACACCTCTGACACTGCCAGGCACACCCCCACACTGCCAAGGCACACCTCTGACACTGGCAGGCACACCTCAGACACTCCCCAGGCACACCACTGACACCACAGGGACACCTCCGGATACCCCAGGCACACCTCTGACACTCCCCAGGCACACCGGACACCCCAGGCACACCCCTGACACCCCAGGTGCCTCTGACACCTGTGTGCCACCTCAGACACCCCAGCTTTACCTCTGACACTTCCAGGCACACCTCTGACACTCTAGGCACACCTCTGACACCGGCAGGCACACCAATGAACCAGGCACACCTCTGACACTGCAAGGCACACCTCTGACACTGGCACACCTCTGACACCCCAGGCACACCTCTGACACCCCAGGCACACCGCTGACACCCCAGGTACACCTTGACAATCTCAGGCACACTGGACACCCCAGGCACACCCCAGACACCCCAGGCACACCCCTGACACTCCAGGCACACCTCTGACATTCCCAGGCACACCAATGACACTTAGGTACACCTCTGGCACCTAGGCACACTCTGACACCCCAGGCACACCCTTGACACTCCCAGGTACACCCCAGGCACTCCCAGACACCTCTGACATCCCCAGGCACCCTCTGACTCCCAGGCACCCTAGACACCCCAGGCACACCCAGACACTCCCCAGGTACACCCTGACACTCCCCAGGCAAAACCCCTGTCACCCCAGGCACACCTCTTGACACCCCGGTGCACACCTTAGACACTCCCCAGGCACACCCCAGACACCTAGACACCCCTGACACTGCCAGGACACATCTGACACTCCCAGGTACACCTCTGACACCCCAGGTACCTGATACTCCCCAGGCACACCCCTGACACCCCAGTCACACCCCTGACACCCCAGGCACACCTCTGACACCCCCAGTTCACACCTCTGACACCCTGGCCATGACACTCCCAGGCATACCTTACACACCTCAGGCACACCCCAGACACTCCAGAACACCCTGACACTCCCAGGTACACCACGACACTCCTGATACACCTCGACACCCCAGGCACACCCAGGACACTCCTCGATGCCCCAGGCACCCTCTGACACAACGTGTACAACACGACACCCCAGGTACACCTCAGACACTCCGGCACACCCCAGACACCCAGGTACACCTGACACTCCCAGATACCTCTGATTCAGACACTCCTCTGACACTCGGTGCAGTACAAGCAGTACAACACTTACACTCTCAGGCACACCTCTGATAATTCCCAGGCACACCTCCTTCTGACACCCCAGTGTCAATTCTGATACTCCCAGGCATACCCTGAAACCCTAGGCACACCTCTGACACCTAGTACACCACACACTCCCCAGGTACACCTCAACACTATCAGGTACACCTCTGACACCCCAGGCACACCTCAGACACCCCAGGTACACCTCTGACACTCCAGGCACACCTGGCACCCATGCACACCTCTGACACTGCAGGCACACCTTGACACTCCCCAGGTACCCTCTGACTCCAGTACACCCCAGACACCCCAGGCACACCCAGACACCCTGGTGCACACCCTCTGACACCCCAGATGCTGACACTGCCAGGCACACCCCAGACACCGCCAGGCACACCCCACACACCCACATGGCACACCCCACACACCCCCAGGTACATTTCCAGACACTCCCAGGCACCTCTGACACCCCAGGCACACCTCCTCACATTCCCCAGGTACACCCCAGACACCACAGGCACACCACACTCCCAAGTACACCACTGACACCTCAAGCATGGCTCAGACACCCCAGACACACCTGACACCCAGGCACACCCCAGACACCCCAGGCACAATTCTGACACTCTGGCACACCACTGACACCCCAGGCACACCGCTGACACCAGGCACTCCTCTGACACCCTGCACACACCTGACACCCCAGGTACACCCTACACCCAAGGGACACCCCAGACACCCCAGGCATAATACCTCTCTACACCCCAGGCACACCACTGACACCCCAGGCACACCTGGCACCCCATGTACACCTCTGACACTGCACAACACTTACACCACATGTACACCCTGACACCTGTGCTACACCTCTGACACCCCAGGCACATCTCCGATAATTCCCAGGCACACCTCCGATAATTCAGGCACACCTCTGACACTCCCAGTACCTCTGACACCCCTGGTTCACTCTGACACTCCCAGGTACAATTCTGATACTCCCAGGCACATCTTTGACACTGCAGGTACCTCTGATGCTCCTGCAGGGTACCTCTCTGACACTCCCTGGTCTCTGACAATTCCAGGCTTGCACCTCTGACATTCCCAAGTACACCAATGACACTCTAGGCACACCTCCCTGGCACTCCCCAGGCACACCTCTGACACCCCAGGCACACCTTGACACCGCAGGCACAATTCCCAGGCACCCCAGACACCTCCTGACACTCCAAGGCACTCCTCTGAACTCCCAAGCAGCCACCCCGACACCCCAGGCACACCCAGACACCCCAGGCACACGTCTGACAATCCCCAGGCATACCCCATCACCCCAGGCACACCCTGACACTTGGTGCACACTCCAGACACCCAGGCAAACTCTGTCACCCAGGTACACCCCTGACACCCCAGGCACACCCCAACATTCCCAGGCACACCAATGACACTCTTAGGTAAACCTCTGGCACTCCTTTCAGGCACACCTCTGACACTCCCCAGGCACACCTCTGACACTCCCAGGCACATCTCCGGATACCCCAGGCACACTCTGAAAAGCCCAGTACACCTTGGCACCCCAGGTACCCCCTCTGATGCCCCCAGGTACCCTCTGACACCCCAGGCACACCTCTGACACTCCAGGCACCCCCTCTGACATTCCCAGGCACACCCCAGACACCCCAGGCACACCTCTGACACTCCTAAGGCACCCCCTGACAAATCCCCAGGCACACCCTTGACACTTATGTACACCTCCGACACTCCTGGTGCAAACTTCAGATCCTATAGGCACACCTCTGACACTGCCAGACCCCTGACACACCTCCATGTCACTCTGACACCCCAGGCACACCTCCGATACTCCCCAGGCACACCCCCCTGACACCCCTGGTGCACGCCCCAGACACTCCCAGGCACACCTGACATCCTGGCACACACGCGACACCCCAGGCATAGGCCCCCACACCCCAGGCACACCCCAGACACCTCAAGCACACCCCTGACACCCCAGGCACACCATTGACACCCCAGGCACACACCTCTGGCACCTAAGGCACACCCCAGACACCCCAGGCACACCCCTGACACCCCAGGTGCACACCCTGACAATCCCTGCACACACGTGACAATTCCAGCATACAATTCATACACCCCAGGCAAACCTGACACCCCGGTACACCTCCGACACTCCCCAGGCACACCCCTGACAATTCTGGCATTCTCTTGATGATCCAGCACCTGACACCCCAGGTACAACACGTACACTCAGCACACCCCAGACACCCCAGGCACACCCCAGACACGCCCAGACACTCCTTCTGATGCTTCCAGGCACCTCTGACACCCCAGGCACAACACACTTACACCTCTGTGCACACCTCTGTCACCCCAGGCACACCTCTGACACCCCAGGCACACCTCTGAACTCCCAGGCATACCCCTGACATTCCCCAGCTGCCCTGCTGACACTCCCCAGGTACACCACAGATTATTGTCCAGGCACACCTGTGACACCCATGCACACCCCAGACACCCCAGATACATCCTGACTCTTCCAGGCACATCTCTGACACCCCAGGCACACACCAATGACACTACCAAGCACACCCTCTGACACCCCAGGTACACCTCTGACACCCCAGGCACACCTTGACACCCCAGGCACTCTGACACCCCAGGCACACCGGCTGACACCCCAGGCAATTCCACCCCTGGCACACCTCACACCCCAGATACACCACCGACACTCCCAGGCATACCTCTTGCATCCCCAGGCACACCCCCCACACCCCAGGCAACCCCACACCCCAGGCACACCCCAGAAACTCCCAGGCATACCCACACTACCAGTACACCTCAGACACCCAGGTTCACATCTGATGTTACTCCCCCGACACCTGGAGGCACACCTCTGACACCCCAGGCACACCTCTGACACCAGGCACACTCTGACACTGCCACAGGCACACCTCTGACACACCTGCAGGCACACTCTGACACCCCAGGTACACCTCTGACACCCCAGGCACACCTCCGATACCCCAGGCACACCTCTGACACCCACAAGGCACACCGGCCGGGACACCCCAGGCACAACCCTCCCTGACACTATCAGGCACACCTCTGACACCCCCAGGCACACCTCAGACACCCCAGGCACACCTCCTGACACTTCCAGTGCTGTCTCTGACACTCCCAGGCACACACCAATGACACCTCTAGGCACACCTCTGGCACCCCATGCACACCCTGACACCCCAGGCACACCTTGACACCCCAGGTACACTCCAGGCACCTGCAGACACCTCTGACACCCAGGCACCTCTGACTCCAGGTGCACACCCCAGACACTTGCACACCCCAGACACTCCCAGGCACACTCTGACACTTGCGCGGGGCCACCGCTGACACCGCCAGGCACCACACCGCCAGGTACACCCCACACACCCCACACCTCACACACCCCAGGCACACTTCCAGATAATCTCCCCAGGCACCTCTGACACCCCAGGCACACCTCACATTCCCCAGGTACACCCCAGACACTACAGGTACACCCTTAACACCCCAGTCACACTCTGACACTACCAGGTACACCACTGACACACCCCAGACACACTCCCAGACATACCCCCTGACATCCCAGATACACCTCAGACACCAGGTACACCTCTGACACCCCTGGCCACCAATGACACCCCCAGGTACACCGCTGACACCCCAGGCACTCCTCTGACACTCCCTGGCACACACATGACACCCAAAGGCACACCCCCACACACCCAAGGCACACCCCACACACCCCAGGCACACTCCAGACACTCCCCAGGCACTGACACCCCAGGCACACCCCACATCCCCAGGCACATCCCCAGACACTCACAGGCACACCCCACCCCAGCACTCTGACACTACCACCAGGTACACCACTGACACCCCAGGCATACCCTGACACCCCAGGCACACCACTGACACTCCCAGGCACACCTCTGGCACCTACTCCACAATTCTGACACTCCCAGGTATAACACTTACATCTCCATGCAATACCTCTGGACACTACAGAGATACACCTCTGACACCCCAGGTACATACCTGATACTCCCAGGTACACCTCCGATACTCCAGGGTACACCTCTGACACTGATACACCTCTGACTCTTCCAGGTACACTCTGACAATTCTGGTGTACACCAATGACACTACCAAGCACACTCCTCTCTGACACCTGAGGTACCTCTGATGCCCCAGGTACACCCTCTAACATCCCAGGCACACCGCTGACACTCCCAGGTACCCTCCAACACCCTGGCACACACCTCACACCCCTAGTACACCTCTGACACCCCAGGTACCTCTGACACTCCCTGGTTCAACCCCGACACCCAGGCACACCCTGACACCTGAGGCACACCTCTGACACTCCAGGCACACCTGACACTGCCAGGCACACCTGACACTGCCAGGCACACCCTGACACTGGCAGTTACACCCCACACTCCCCAGGCACCTGTGACACTTCTCAGCCATCACCTGACACTCCCCAGGTACAACACTGACACTCCATGTACATCTGCCATCAGAGGTACACCTCTGACATCCCCAGGTACATTCCTGATCCCTGGTACACCTGATACTCCAGGGTACACCGCTGACACTCCCAGGTACCTCTGACACTCCTGTCTACCTCGACACTCCGGTACACCTCTGATACCCCAGGTACATCTTTGACACCCCAGGCACCTCTGGTGCCCCAGGTACCCACACACCCCTGGCACACCCTGACACCCCAGGCACACCTCTGACATTCCCCAGGCACACCAATGACACTTAGGCACACCTCTTACCCAGGCACACCTCTGACACTCCCCAGATACACCTTGACACTCCCAGGCACACCCCAGGCACTCCCAGACACACCTGACACTCCCCAGGCACTTCTCTGAACTCCCAGGCACACCTCAGACACCCCAGGCACACCCAGACACCCCGTGCCACACCTCTGACACTCCCAGGCAAACCTCTGTCACTCCCAGGTACACCTCTGATACTCCCAGGAACACCAGACACTCCCAGGCACCCCTGGACACCCCAGGTACACCTCTGACATTCCCAGGCACACCAATGACACTCTAGGCACACCTCTGCACCCCAGGCACACCCTGACATTCCCAGGTTCACCAATGACACCCCAGGCACCCCTGGCACCCAGGCACACCTCTGACACCCCAGGCACCTCTGACACCTGGTTCACCTCCACACTCCAGGCACACCCCTGACACTTCGAGGCACACCTCTGACACTCCCAGGCACACCCCTGACACTGCCAGGTATACCTGACACTGCTGGTACACCACTGACACTGGCAGGCACACCTCTGACACCCCAGGCACACTCGACACTCCCAGGCACACCTCCGATACCCCAGGCACACCTCTGACACTCCCAGGCACACTGCTGACACTCCCCAGGCACACCGACACTATCAGGTACACCTGACACTCCCAGGTACACCTCAGACACTCCCAGGCACACCCTTGACACTCCAGGCACACCTCTGACACCAGATACACCAATGACACTCCTAGGTACACCTCTGGCACCCCATGCACACCTCTGACATCCCAGGTACACCACTGACACTCTCAGGCACACCCAGACACGCCCAGATACACCTCTGACACCCCAGGCACACCCCAGACACCCAGGCACACCTCTGACACCCCCTGCACACCACTGACACTCCCAGGCACACCGCTGACACTGGCACCTCTGACACCCCTGGTACACACCAGACACCCCAGGCACACCCCACACACCCAAGGTACACCTCAGACACCCCAGGCAGACCTCTGACACCCCAGGTACACCACTGACACCCACACCCCTGCACCACGCACACCTCAGACACCCCAGGCACACCTCTGACTCTCCCAGGTACACCTTGACACTCCCCAGGCACAACAGGCACTCCCAGATACACCTCTGACACCCCAGGCACTCTCTGAACTCCCAGGCACACCCCAGACACTCCCAGGCACACTCCAGACACTCCGTGGCACACCTCTGACACCCCAGGCAAACCTCTTCACCCCAGGTACACCTCACACCCCACACTCCAGACACCCCAGGTAAACCTCTGTCACCCCAGGTACACCTGACACCCAAGGCACACCCCAACATTCCCAGGCACACCAATGACACTGTAGGTACACCTCTGGCACCCCAGGCACACCTCTGACACCACAGGCACACCTCTGACACCCCAGCACACCTTGACATTCCCAGGTACACCCCAGACACCACAGGCACACCTGACACAGGCACACCCCAGACATCCTCAGGTCACCACCACCGACCAGATAAACCCCACACACTTGCACACCTCTGACACTCCCAGGTACACCCTCAGACACCCCAGGTACACCTCTGACACCCCCAGGCACACCCCTGACAATCCCAGGCACCCCTTGACACTCCCAGGCACACCTCCGACACTCCCAGGTACACCTCGGACACCCCAGGCACACCCTGACACTGCCAGGTAGACCTCTGATACTCCAGGAACACCTCTGACACTCCCAGGCACATCCTGATACCCCAGGTACACCCCTGACACCCCAATTGCACCCCTGACACCTCCAGGCACGCCCTGACACCCCAGGTCTCACCCTGACACCCTGGTACACACGTGAAACCCGGTACACCCTGCATAACTCGCAACACCCCACACTCCTCAAATACACACCTTTAACACTCCCAGGCACACCATTGACACTCCCAGGTACACCTCTCACCCCAGGCACACCCTCAGACACCCCAGGCACACCCTCTGACACTCCCAGGCACACCCTGACAACCCCTGGCACACACGTGACACCCCAGGCATACCCCATACACCCCAGGCACACCTAGACACCCCAGGCACACCCCTGACACTCCCAGGCACACCCACGACACTCCCTGATACACCTCCGACACCCCAGGCACACCCAGGATACTCCCAGTATTCCTCTGATGCCCCAGGCACTCCTCTGACACACCCAGGTACAACACGTACACTAGGCACACCTCAGACACTCCCCAGGTACACCTCAGACACTTGGTACACACCTCCGACACTCCCAGATACTCCTCTGATGCTTCCAGATACTCCTCTGACACCCCAGGTACAACACTTACACTCCAGGTACACCTCTGACACCCCAGGCACACCTCTGACACTCCCAGGCACACCTCTGATACTCCCCAGGTATACCCCTGAAACCCCTAGGCACACTCTGACACCCCAGGCACACCGCTGACACCTGCACACCCCCAACACTATCAGGCACACCTCTGACACCCCAGGTACACCTCAGACACCCCAGGCACACCCTGACACTTCCAGGCACACCTCTGGCACCCCATGTACACCCTGACACCCCAGGCACACCTTGACACCCCAGGCACCTGACTCCTCCAGGCACACCCTCAGACACCCCAGGCACACCCAGACACCCCAGGCACACCTCTGACACCCCAGATACACCGCTGACACTGCCAGGCACCCCAGACACTGCCAGGCACACCCCACACCCATGGTAAACCCCACACACCCCAGGCACACTTCCAGACACCCCCAGGTGCACCCTGACACCCCAGGCACACCCTCCCACATCCCCAGGCACACCCCCAGACACCTCTGAGACACCCCAAGCACACCACTGACACCTCAAGCACACCCCAGACACCCCAGATACACCTCTGACACCCCAGGCACACCCCAGACACTCCCAGGCACACCTCTGACACCCCTGGTACACCACTGACACCCCAGGCACACCGGCCTGACACCCAGGCACCTCTGACACCCCTGGCACACACCCTGACACTTGCACCCCACACCCAAGGGACACCCCAGACACCCCAGGCATACACCTCCTCCTCACACCAGTACACCACTGACACCCCAGGCACACCTCGCACCCCATGCACACCCCTGACACCTAGGCACAACACTACACCATGTACACCTCTGACACCAGGAGGCACACCTCTGACACTCGGTGGCACATCTCTGATACTCCTGGTACACCTCCGATACTCAGGCACACCTCTGACACTCCCAGGTACCTCTGACACCTCCTGGTTCACCTCTGACACCCCAGGTACACCTGATAATTCCAGGTACATCTTTGACACTCCCAGGCACTCTGATGCCCCAGGCCTCTGACACCCCTGGTACACCTCTGACACTCCCAGGTACACCTCTGACATCCCCAAGTACACCAATGACACCCCAGGTACACTCTCTGGCACCCAGGCACACCCCAGGCACCCAGATACACCTCTGACACCCAAGTACCCTGAACTCCCAAGCACACCTCGGACACTTGCCACCAGACACTCCAGGCACACGTCTGACACTCCCAGGTATACCCCATCACCCCAGGCACACCTCTGACACCCCAGGCACACCCAGACACCCCAGGTAAACTCTGTCACCCCAGGTACACCTCTGACACCCCAGGTACACCTCAACATTCCCAGGCACACTTAATGACACTCAGGTAAACCTCTGGCACCCCAGGTACACCTCTGACACTCCCAGGCACACCTCTGACACTCCCAGGTACATCCCCGATACTCCAGGTACACCTCTGAAACGCCCAGGTACACCTTGGCACCCCAGGTACTCCTCTGATGCTCAGGTACCCTCTGACACCCCGCACACTCTTGACACTCCTGCACCCCCTGACATCCCCAGGCACACTCAGACACTCCCAGGCACACCTCTGACACCCAGGTACACCCTGACAATCCCAGTACACCTTGACACCCAGGTACACCTCCGACACCCCAGGTAACCCCAGACACCCCAGGTACACCAGACACTGCCAGGTAGACCTCTGACACCCCAGGCACACCTGACCCCAGGCACACCTCCGAGATACCCCAGGTACACCTGACACCCCAGGTACGCCCTGACACCCCAGGCACACCTGACACCCTGGTACACACGACACCCCAGGCACCCCATACCCCCAGGTACACCTCAGACACCCCCTGCCACACCTCTGACACCCCAGGTACACCATTGACACCCCAGGCACACCTCTGGCACCCCAGGTACACCTCAGACACCCCAGGCACACTGGACACCCCAGGTACACCCCTGACAATCCCTGTACACACGTGACACCCCAGGTATACCTCATACACCCCAGGCACACCCACGACACTCCCCGGCACACCTCCGACACCCCAGGTACACCCCTGACACCCCAGGCATTCCTTGATGCCCTACCTCTGCCACTCCCAGTACAACACGCACACTCCAGGCACACCCAGACACTCCAGGCACACCCCAGACACCCCAGGCACACCTCCGACACGCCCAGATTCCTCTGATGCTTCCAGGTACCTCTGACACTCCCAGGTACAACACTTACACACTCAGGTACACCTCTGTCACCCCAGGTACACCTCTGACACTCCTGCACACCTCTGATACTCCCAGGTATACCCCTGACATTCCTAGGTACACCGCTGACACTCCAGGCACACCGCTGACATTGTCCAGGTACACCTGTGACACTCCATGCACACCTCAGACACTCCCAGATACACCTCTGACTCTTCCAGGTACACCTCTGACACTCGGTACACCAATGACACTACCAAGTACACCTCTGACACTCCGAGGTACTCCTCTGATGCTCCTGGTACTCTCTGACACTCCCAGGTACACCTCTGACACTCCCAGGTACACCTTTTGACACTCCCAGGTACTCTCTAAAACTTCTGGTACACACTCACACTCCAGGGTACACCACTGACACTCCCAGGTACACCTCTTGCATTCCCAGGTACACCTCTGCCACTCCCAGGTACAACCCTGACACTCCCGGGCACACCTCAGACACTCCCAGGTATACCTCAGACACTACCAGGTACACCCTCAGACACCCCAGGTTCACCTCTGACACTTCCAGGTACACCTCTGACACTTCGAGATACACCCTGACACTCCCAGGTACACCTCTGACACTGCCAGGTACACCTCCTCTGACACTGCCAGGTACACCTCTTACACTGGCAGGTACACCCTGACACTCCCAGGTACCTCTGACACTCCCGCTACCTCCGATACTCCCAGGTACACCTCTCTGACACTCCAAGGTACACGCTGACACTCCCGGGTACACCCCTGACACTTCAGGTACACCTTCACTCCTAGGTACACCTCAGACCTCCCAGGTCACCTCTGACACTTCCAGGTACACCTCTGACACTCCCGTACACCAATGACACTCCTGTAGGTACACCTCTGCCACTCCCATGTACACACCTCTGACACTCCCAGGTACACCTTGACATTCCCAGGTACACCCCGGGCACTCCCAGATACACCTCTGACACTCCCAGGTACTCCTCTGACTCCTCCAGGTACACTCAGACACTCCCAGGTACACTCCAGACACTCCCAGGCACACCTCTGACACTCCCAGGTACACGCTGACACTGCCAGGTACACCTCAGACACTGCCAGGTACACCTCACACACTCCCAGGTACACCTCACACACTCCCAGGTACACTTCAGACACTCCCAGGTGCACCTCTGACACTCCCAGGCACACCTCTCACATTCCCAGGTACACCTCAGACACTCACAGGTACACCTCTAACACTCCCAGTTACACTTGACACTCCGGTACACCACCTGACACTCCCAGGTACACCCCTGGACACTCCCAGATACACCCTGACACTCCCAGATACACCTCAGACACGCCCAGGTACACCCTCTGACACTCCCTGGTACACCAATGACACTCCCAGGTACACCGCTGACACTCCCAGGTACTCCTTGACACTCCATGGTACACACCTGACAGCACACCACACCCAAGGTACACCCCACACACCCCAGGCACACTTCAGACACTCCCAGGTGCACCTCTGACACTCCCAGGCACACCCTCTCACATTCCCAGGTACATCTCAGACACTCACAGGTACACCTCTAACACTCCCAGTTACACTTCTGACACTACCAGGAACACCACTGACACTCCCCAGGCATACCTCTGACACTCCCAGGCACACCACTGACACCCCAGGCACACCTCTGGCACCCCATCTACACCTCTGACACTCCCAGGTATAACACTTACACCCCATGTACACCTCTGACACCTGAGAATACCACTCTGACACTCCCAGGTACATCTCCGATACTCCCAGGTACACCTGATACTCCAGGCACACCTCTGACACTCCCAGATAAACCTCTGACTCTTCCAGGTACACTCTGACACCCCAGGTACACCAATGACACTACCAAGTACACCTCTGACACCTGAGGCACCTCTGATGCTCCCCAGGTACCTCTAACACTCCCAGGTACACCGCTGACACTCCCAGGTACTCCTCCAACACTCCCTGGTACACACCTCACACTCCCAGGTACACCTCTGACACTCCCAGGTACTCCTCTGACACTCCCTGGTTCACCTCTGACACTTCCAGGTACACCTCTGACACTTCGAGGCACACCTCTGACACTCCCAGGCACACCCCCTGACACTGCCAGGCACCTCTCTGACACCCAGGTACACCCTGACACTGCAGACACACCTCCACACCCCAGGCACACCCAGACACTCGGCACACCTGTGACACTCCCAGGTACACCTCCGATACCCCAGGCACCCTCACACTCCAGGTACATGACACCCAGGTACACCCCTGACACTATCAGGCACACCTCTGACACTCCAGGCACACCTCCCCAGACACTCCCAGGCACAGCCTGACACTTCCAGGTACACCTCAACACTCCCAGGTACACCAATGACACTCCTAGGTACACCCCTGGCACTCCCATGTACACCTCTGACACCCCAGGCACACCTTGACATTCCCAGGTACACCCCAGGCACTCCCAGATACACCTCTGACACTCCCAGGTACCCTCTGACCCTCCAGGCACACCCCAGACACCCCCAGGCACACCCAAACACCCAGGCACACCCAGACACCCCAGGCACACCGCTGACACTGCCAGGCACACCTCAGACACTGCCAGGCACACCCCACAAACTCCCAGGCACACCCCACACACTCCCAGGTACACTTCAGACTCCCAGGTGCACCTCTGACACCCCAGGCACACCTTCACATCCCCAGGCACACCCCAGACACTCACAGGTACACCTCTAACACTCCCAGTACACCCCTGACACTCCCAGGTACACCACTGACACTCCCAGGTACACTCCCAGACACTCCCTGATACACCTCTGACACCCCAGATACACCTCAGACACTCCCAGGCACACCTCTGACACTCCCTGACACACCTGACACTAGGTGCACACCGCTGACACCGCAGGTACTCCTCTGACACCCCCGGCACACACCTGACACTGGTACACCCCACGCCAAGGCACACCTCAGACACCCCAGGTATACCTCTGACACTCTCAGGTACACCACTGACACCCCAGGCACACCCCGGCACTCCCATGCACACCCTGACACCCCAGGTACAACACCTCACCCCATGTACACCTCTGCCACCAGAGGCACACCTGAGACACTCCCAGGACATCTCCGATCCTCCTGGTACACCTCCGATACCCAGGGTACACCGCTGACACTCCCAGGTACCTCTGACACCCTGGTTCACCTCCGACACTCCCAGGTACACCTCTGATACCCCAGGCACATCTTTGACACTCCCAGGTACTCCTCTGGTGCTCCCAGGTACCTCTGACACTCCCTGGTACACCTCTGACACTCCCAGGTACACCTCTGACATTCCCAGGCACACCAATGACACTTAGTACACCTCTGGCACTCCCAGGCACACCTCTGACACTCCCAGATACACCTTGACACTCCCAGCCACCCCAGGCACTCCCAGATACACCTCTGACACTCCCAGGTACCCTCTGAATCTCCCAGGTACACCTCAGACACCCCAGGTACACTCCAGACACCCCAGGCACACCTCTGACACTCCAGGTAAACCTCTGTCACTCCCAGGTACACCTCATACCCCAGGAACACCCAGACACTCCCAGGCACACTTCGGACACTCCAGGCACACCTCTGACATTCCCAGGCACACCAATGACACCCTAGGTACACCTCTGGCACCCCAGGCACACCTCTGACATTCCCAGGTTCACCAATGACACTCCTAGGCACACCTCTGGCACTCCCAGGCACACCCCTGACACCCCAGGTACCTCTGACACTCCTGGTTCACCTCTGACACTTCCAGGTACACCTCTGACACTTCGAGGCACACCTCTGACACTCCGGCACACCTCTGACACTGCCAGGTATACCTCTGACACTGCCAGGCACACCACTGACACTGGCAGGTACACCACACCCCAGGCACACCTCTGACCCCCAGGCACACCTCCGATACTCCCAGGTACACCTCTGACACCCAGGTACACCGCTGACACCCCAGGTACACCCCTGACACTATCAGGCACCTCTGACACTCCCAGGCACACCCCAGACACTCCCAGGTACACCCCTGACACTTCCAGGTACACCTCTGACACTCCCAGATACACCAATGACACTCCCAGGTACACCTCTGCACTCCCCATGTACACCTCTGACACTCCCAGGCACACCTTACACCCCAGGCACACACCAGACCCTGCAGATACACCCCTGACACCCCAGGCACTCTGACCTCCAGGTACACCCCAGACACTCCCAGGTACACTCCAGACACCCCAGGCACACCTCTGACACTCCCAGGTACACTCACTGACACTGCCAGGTACACCCCAGACACCCAGGCACACCCCACACACCCCTGCACACCCCACACACACTCCCAGGCACCAGACACACCCAGGTGCACCCCTGACACCCCAGGCACACCTCTCACATTCCCAGGTACACCTCAGACATTCACAGGCAGACCCTGACAATCCCAGGTACACTTCTGACACCCCAGGCACACCAGCCTCAGGTACACCTCAGACACCCCAGATACACCTCTGACACTCCCCAGGCACACCCTCAGACACTTCCAGGTACACCTCTGACACTCCCTGGTACACCCACTGACACTCCCAGGTACACCTCTGACACTCCCAGGTACCTCTGACACTCCCAGGCACACACCAGACACCCAGGCACACCTCATACACTCCAAGGTACACCTCAGACACTCCCACGCACACCCCAGACACCCCAGGTACACCTCTGACTCCCAGGCACACCCCTGACACTCCCAGGCACACAACAGGCACTCCCAGGCACACCTCTGACACTCCCAGGTACTCCTCTGAATCTCCCCAGGCACACCCCAGACACCCCAGGCACACTCCAGACACCCCAGGCACACCTCTGGACACTCCCAGGCAAACCTCTCTCACCCCCCAGGTGCACACCTCTGACACTCCCAGGCACACTCCAGACACTCCCAGGTAAACCCCTGACACCCCAGGCACACCCTGACACTCCAAGGCACACCCCAACATCCCCAGGCACACCACGACACTGCAGGTACACCTCTGGCACTCCCCAGGCACACCTCTGACACTCACAGGCACACCCTCTGACACTCCCAGGCACACCTCTGACATTCCCCAGGCACACCAGACACTCACAGGCACACCTCTGACACCCCAGGCACACCTCAGACATTCCCAGGTACACCACTGACTCTCCCAGACAAACCTCACACACTCCCAGGCACACCCTGACACTTGGCACACCCTGACACCTGGCACACCTCTGACACTAGGTGCACACCCCTGACAATCCCAGGTACACCCTGACACTCCCAGGCACACCTCCGACACTGGTGCACACCAGACACTCCCAGGTACACCTGGACACTCTGCCAGGTAGACCCTGATACTCCCAGGAACACCTCTGACACTCCCAGGCACACCTCCGATACCCCAGGTACACCCCTGACACTCCCACCACACCCCTGACACTCCCAGGTACGCCTCTGACACTCCCAGGTTCACCCCCTGACACTCCTGCACACACGTGACACTCTGGCATACCTCATACACCCCAGGCACACCCTGACACCTCAACACACCCTTTAACACTCCCAGGTACACCATTGACACCCCAGGCACACCTCTGGCACCCCAGGTACACCTCAGACACTCCCAGGTACACCTCTGACACCCCAGGCACACCTCTGACAATCCCTGCACACGTGACACCTCCAGGCATACCTCATACACAGGCACACCTCAGACACCCCCAGGCACACCTCTGACACCCCAGGCACACCACGACACTCCCTGATACACCTGACACTCCCAGGTACACCCAGACACTCCCAGGCATTCCCTCTGATGCTCCCAGGTACCTCTGACACACCCAGGTACACGTACACCCCAGGCACACCTCAGACATTCCCAGGTACACCTCAGACACTCCAGGTGCACACCTCCGACACTCCCAGGGATACTCCTCTGATGCTTCCAGATACCCTCTGACACTCCCAGGCACAAGACTTACACCTCAGGCACACCTCTGACACTCCCCAGGTACACCTCTGACACTCCCAGGCACACCTTCTGATACTCCCCAGGTATACCCCTGAAACCCCTAGGCACACCCTCTCTGACACTCCCAGGCACACCGCTGACACCCCAGGCACACCCCAACACTACGGGCACACCTCTGACACCCCAGGCATTCCCCAGACACTCCCAGGCACACCCCTGACACTTCCAGGCACACACCTCTGGCACCCATGCACACCTCTGACACTCCCAGGCACACCTTGACACTCCCAGGTACCTCTGACTCCTCCAGGCACACCTCCCAGACACCCCAGGCACACCCAGACACTCCCAGGCACACCTCTGACACTCCCAGACACACCGCTGACACTGCCAGGTACACCCCAGACACTGCCAGGCACACCCCACACACTCCATGGTAAACCCCACACACTCCCCAGGCACACTTCAGACACTCCCCAGGTGCACCTCTGACACTCCCAGGCACACCTCTCACATTCCCCAGGCACACCCCAGACACCTCACAGGCACACCCTGACACCCCAAGCACACCACCGACACCTCTGGCACACCCTGCACCCCAGACACACCCCTGACACTCCCAGGTACACCTTCAGACACCCCAGGCACACTCTGACACCCCTGGTACACCACTGACACTCCCCAGGCACATTCTGCTGACACCCCAGGCACTCCCCTGACACCCCCAAGTGCTCACCACCTGACACTCTAAGGTACCTCATACACTCCAAGGACACCAGACACTCCCAGACATACCTTCACACCCCCAGGCACACCACTGGACACCCAGGCACACCCTCTGGCACTCCCATGTACACCTCTGACACTCCTAGGCACAACACCTACACCACATGTACACCTCTGACACTCAGAGGCACACCCTGACACTCCCCAGGCACATCTCCCGACACTCCCCAGGTACACTTCCGATACTCCAGGGCACACCCCTGGACACTCCCAGGTACCTCTGACACTCCCCTGGTTCACCTCTGACACCCCAGGCACACCCCTGATAATTCCCAGGCA
The DNA here is from genome assembly GCF_018991925.1 of Homarus americanus. Taxonomy (NCBI): domain Eukaryota; kingdom Metazoa; phylum Arthropoda; class Malacostraca; order Decapoda; family Nephropidae; genus Homarus; species Homarus americanus. The sequence continues at coordinate 6,787,604 of NW_024741901.1, read as the reverse complement.
CATCTTTGACACTCCCAGGCACCTCTGATGCCCCAGGCACCCTCTGACACCCTGGCACCTCTGACACCCCAGGCACACCTCCCTGACATCTCAGCACACCAACGACACTCCCAGGCACACCCCTGGCACCCCAGGCACACCCTGACACTCCTGGTGGTACACCTTTGACACTCCCCAGGCACAATTCCCCAGGCACTCCCAGACACACCTCTGACACTCCAAGGCACTCCCCTGAATTCCCAGCACACCTCGGACAGCTCCCAGGGTACACTCCAGACACTCCCAGGCACACGTCTGACACTCCCCAGGCATACCCCATCACCCCAGGCACACCCCCTGACACCCCAGGCACACCCAGACACTCCCCAGGCAAACTTCTGTCACCCAGGCACACCTCTGACACTCCCCAGGCACACCCCCTAACATTCCCAGGCACACCAATGACACTCTTAGTAAACCTCTGGCACTCTGTGTTCACCCTCTGACACTCCCCAGGTACACCTCTGACACTCCCCAGGCACATTCTGATAATTCCCCAGGTACACCTTGAAACGCCTGGTGGCACACCTTTGGCACCTGTACCCTCTGATGCTCCCAGGTACCCTCTGACACCCCAGGCACACCTCTGACACTCCCCAGGTACCCCTGACATTCCCCAGGCACACCCCAGACACTCCCAGGTACACCTCTGACACTCCAGGCGGCCCCTGACAATCCCAGGTACACCCTGACACTCCCCAGGTACACACCTCCGACACTCCCAGGTAAACCTCAGACACTCCCCAGGCACACTCCAGACACTGCCAGGCAGACCTCTGACACTCCCCAGGTACGTCTCTGACACTCCCCAGGCACACCTCCGATACTCCCAGGTACACCTTGACACTCTGGTGGCACGCCTCTGACACTCCCAGGCACACCTCCGACACCCTGGTACACACATGACACCCCAGGCATACCCCCATACACCCCAGGCACACCCCAGACACTCTCAAGCACACCCTGACACCCCAGGCACACCATTGACACTCCCAGGCACACCTCTGCTAACCCCAGGCACACCTCAGACACTCCCAGGCACACTCCCTGACACTCCCAGGCACACCCCCCGACAATCCCTGGCACATGCGACACTCCCAGGCATTCTCATACACTCCCAGGCACACCCACGACACTCCCCCGGCACACCTCCGACACTCCCAGGCACACCCCCTGACACTCCCCAGGCATTCTTTGATGCCCCAGGCAATTCTCTGCCACCCCAGTACAACACACTCCCAGGCACATTCCCTCAGACACTCCCAGGTACACCTCAGACACCCCAGGCACACCTCCGACACGCCCAGATAATTCTCTGATGCTTCCCAGGCACCTCTCTGACACCTGCACAACACACTCAGGCACACCTCCCCCAGGCACACCTCTGACACTCCCAGGCACACCCCTGATACCCCAGGCATACCCCTGGACATTCCCCAGGCACACCTCGCCGACACCCCAGGCACACCAGCTGACATTGTCCAGGCACACCCAGACACACCTGCACACCCCAGACACCCCCACATCTCTGACTCTTCCAGGCACACCTCTGACACCCCAGGCACACCAATGACACTACCAAGTACACCTCTGACACCCCAGGCACACCTCTACACCTAGGCACACCTTTGACACTCCCAGGCACCCCTGACACCCCAGTACACCGCTGACACCCCAGGCACTCCCAACACTCCCCTGGCACACACCTCACACCTAAGAGACACCACACTGACACCTAAGGCATACCTTGCATCTCAGGCACACCTCTGCCAATTTGGTGGCACAACCCCTGACACTCCCCAGGCAACCCCCAGAAACCCCAGGCATACCCCAGACACCACCAGGCACACCCCCAGACACTCCAGGTCTTCACATCTGACACTTCTCCAGGTACACCCCTGACACTTCTGAGGCACACCCCACACTCCAGGCACACTTGGACACTGCCAGGCACACCTTCCACACCGCTAGGCCACCCCTGGACACTGCAGGCACACTCCCTGACACTCCCCAGGCACACCCCTGACACTCCCAGGCACACCTCCGATACTCCCAGGCACACCTGACACTCCAAGGTACACCACCGCTGACACTCCCAGGCAAGGCCAACCCTGACACCATCAGGCACACCTCTGACACTTCAGGCACAATTCCCCAGACACCCCAGGCACACCCCTGACACTTCCAGGTGTCAATTTCTGACACCCCTAGGCACACCTAATGACATTCTTAGGTACACTTTCTGGCACTCCCATGTGTACCTCTGACACTCCCAGGTACACCTTGACATTCCCCAGGTACACTCCAGGCACTCCCCAGAGACATTCCTCTGACACTCCCAGGTACCTCTGACTCTCCAGGTACACCCCCAGACACTCCCAGGTACACTCCAGACACTCCCCAGGCACACCTCTGACACTCCCCAGGCACACCGCCGACACTGCTAGCACACCAGACACCGCCAGGCACACCTCACACACTCCCCAGGCACACCCCACACACCCCAGGCACACCTCTGACACTCCCCAGGTGCACCTCTGACTCCTAGGCACACCTCCCCACATCTCCCAGGCACATCTCAGACACACCACAGGCGTACACCCCCAACACCCCAGTTTACACTCTGACACCACCAGGCACACCACTGACACTCCCCAGGTACACCTCAGACACTCCCCAGATATACCTCTGACACCCCAGATACACCCCAGACACTCCCCAGGCACACCTCTGACACCCCTGGCACACCAATGACACTCCCAGGTACACCATGACACTCCCCAGGTACTCCTCTGACACTCCCTGGCAACACACATGACACTCAAAGGCATTAATCTCACACACCCAAGGTACACCTCAGACACTCCCAGGCATACCTCTGACACTCCCAGGCACAATTCACTGACACCCCAGGCACACCCTGGCACTCCCCATCTACACCCCACACTCCCAGGTATAACACTTACACTCCCATGTCACCTGACACTCAGAGACACACCTCTGACACTCCCAGGTACATTCCGATACCCCAGGTACACCTCCCGACACCTTAGGCACACCTCTGACACCTTCCAGACACACTCCCTGACCTTCCAGGCACAACTCTGACACCCAGGCACACCAACGACACCACCAAGCACACTCTGACACCTTGAGGCACTCTGATGCCCTGGTACCCCTTCAACACCCCAGCACACCAGCTGGACACTCCCCAGGTACCCCCTCCAACACTCCCCTGGTACACACCTCACACCCCAGGCACACTCCTCTGACACTCCCAGGTACTCCTCTTCGACACCCCTGGTTCACCTCTGACACTTCCAGGTACACCTCTGACACTTCTCGAGGCAAGGCCCTCTGACACTCCCCAGGCACACAACCACACTGCCAAGCACACCTCTGACACTGCCAGGCACACCTCTGGACACTGGCAGCCACACCTCCCCACACTCCCAGGCACACCCAGACACCCCAGGCACACCTCCACACCCCAGGCACACCTCTTCTGACACTCTAGGCACACCGCTGACACTCCCAGGCACACCCTGACACCTCATCAGGCACACCTCTGACACTCCCAGGCACACCCTCAGACACTCTTGCGCTGCTCTGACACTTCCAGGTAATAATTCCCTAACACTCCCAGGCACACCAATGACACTCCTAGGTACACAATTCCTCTGGCACTCCCCATGCATACCTCTGACACTCCCCAGGCACACCTTGACATTCCCAGGCACAGCCCTGTGGCACTCCAGATACACCCCTGACACCCCCAGGTACTCCTCTGACCTCCAGGTACACCCCAGACACCCCAGGCACACTCCAGCACCTTCCAGGCACACCCAGACACCCCAGGTACACCGCTGACACCCCACAGGCACACCCCAGACACTGCCAGGCACACCACACCTGCAGGCACACCCCCACACAGCCCCAGGCACACCCCCAGACACTTGTGCACTCTGACACCCAGGCACAATCTCACACCCCAGGCACACCTCAGCACCTCACAGGCACACCTCTAACACTCCCAGTTACACTTCTGACACTCCCAGGTACACCACTGACACTTGCGGTACACCTCAGACACCTCGATACACCTCTGACACTCCAGACACACCTCAGACACTCCCAGGTGGCTAATTCCTTGACACTCCTTGGTACACCCCAATGACACCCCAGGTACTAATCGCTGACACTCGCGAGGTACCTCTGACACCCCTGGTACACACCCCTGACACTCAAAGGCACACTCCCCACACGCCAAGGCACACCCAGACACCCCCAGGCATACCTCTGACACTTCAGGTCCACCACCGACACCCCAGGCACACCCCTGGCACCCCATGCACACCCCTGACCTGTGCACAACACTTACACCCCATGCACACCTTTCTGACACTCAGAGGCACACCTCTGGACACTCCCCAGGCACATCTCCGATCCTCCCTGGTACACCTCCGATACTCCAGGCACCTGACACTCCCCAGGTACTCTTTCTGACACTCCCTGGTCTTCACCTCGACACCTACAGGCACACCTCTGACACCCCAGGCACACATCTTGACACTCCCCAGGTACTCCCTCTGGTGCCCCAGGCACTCCCTTCTGACACTCCCTGGTACACCCTTGACACCCCAGGCACACCTCTGACATTCCCCAGGTACACCAATGACACTCCTAGGCACACCTCTGGCACTCCCAGGCACACCTCTGACACTCCCAGATACACCCTTGACTCCAGGCACACCTGGCACCCCACACACCTCTGACACCCCAGGCACCTCTGAATCTCCCAGGTCACCCTCAGACACTCCCGTACCACTCCAGACACTCCCAGGCACACCTCTGACACTCCCAGGTAAACTGTCACCTCCCAGGTACACCTCTGATACTCCCAGGAACACTCCAGACACTCCCAGGTACACTTGGACACTCCCAGTGCACCTCTGACACTCCCAGGCACACCTCTCCTCCACATTCCAGGTACACCTCAGACACTCACAGGTACACCTCTGACACTCCCAGTTACACTTCTGACACTCCCAGGTGCACCACTGACACTCTCAGGTACCCTCAGATACTCCCAGGATACTCCTCTGACCTCCCAGGTACACCTCAGACACTCCCAGGTACACCTCTGACACTCCCTGGTACACCACTGACACTCCGGTACCACCGCTGACACTCCCAGGTACTCCCGACACTCCCTGGTACACACCTGACACTCCCAGGTACACCTCATACACCCAAGGTACACCTCAGACACTCCCAGGTATACCTCTGACACTCCCAGGTACACCACCGACACCTCCCAGGAACACCTCTGGCACCCCATGTACACCCTGACACTCCCAGGTACAACACTTACACTCCCATGTACACCTCTGACACTCAGAGGTACACCTCTGACACTCCCAGGTACATCTCCGATACTCCCGGGTACACCTCCGATACCCAGGGTACACCTCTGACACTCCCAGGTACTCCTCTGACACTCACTGTCACCTCTGACACCCCAGGCACACCTCTGATACTCCCAGGTACATCTTTGACACTCCCAGGTACTCCTCTGATGCTCCCAGGTACTCCTCTGACACCTGGTACACCTCTGACACTCCTAGGTACACCTCTGACATTCCGTTCTACCAATGACACTCCTAGTACACCTCTGGCACTCCCAGGTACACCTCTGACACTCTCAGGTCCACCTTGACACTCCCAGGTACACCCCAGGCACTCCCAGATACACCTCTGACACTCCCAGGTACTCCTCTGAATCTCCCAGGTACACCCTCAGACACTCCCGGTACACCCAGACACCCCAGGCACACCTCTGACACTCCCAGGTAAACCTCTGTCACTCCTGCGCTGTGCCTGACACCCCAGATACACCCAGACACTCCCAGGTAAACCCTGTCACTCCCAGGTCACCTCTGACACTCCCAGGTACACCCTAACATTCCCAGGTACACCAATGACACTCTTAGGTACACCTCTGGCACTCTCAGGTACACCTCTGACACCTCCGTACACCCTCTGACACTCCCAGGTACATCTCCGATACTCCCAGGTACACCCCTGATACGCCCAGGTACACCTTGACACTCCCAGGTACTCCTCTGATGCCCCAGGTACTCCTCTGACACTCCCAGTGTACACCTCTGACACTCCCAGGTACCCTCTGACATTCCCAGGTACACCTCAGACACCCCGCACACCTCTGACACTCCCAGGTACACCCCTGACAATCCCAGGTACACCCCTTGACACTCCCAGGTACACCTCCGACACTCCCAGGTACACCTCAGACACTCCCAGGCACACCCCTGACACTGCCAGGTAGACCTCCTCTGACACTCAGTACACCTCTGACACCTCCCAGGTACACTTCCAATACTCCGGTACACCCCTGACACTCCCCACTACACCCTGACACTCCCAGGTACGCCTCTGACACTCCCAGGTACACCTCTGACACTCCTGGTACACACACGTGACACCCCAGGTATACCTCCACTCCCAGGTACACCTCAGACACTCCCAGCACACCTCTGACACTCCCAGGCACACCTACGACACTCCGCACACCTCCGACACTCCCAGGTACACCCCTGACACTCCCAGGTATTCTCTGATGCCCGAGGTACTCCTGACACTCCCAGGTACAACACGTACACTCCCAGGTACACCTCAGACACTCCCAGGTACACCTCAGACACTCCCAGGTACACCTCCGACACTCCCAGATACTCTCTGATGCTTCCAGGTACTCCTCTGACACTCCCAGGTACACACACACTCTCAGGTACACCTCTGACACTCCCAGGTACACAATGACACTCCTAGGTACACCTCTGGCACTCCCAGGTACACCCTGACACTCCCAGATACACCTTGACACTCCCAGGTACACCCCAGGCACTCCCAGATACACCTCTGACACTCCCAGGTACTCCTCTGAATCTCCCAGGTACACCTCAGACACTCCCAGGTACCACCAGGACACTCCCAGGCACACCTCTGACACTCCCAGGTAAACCTCTGTCACTCCCAGGTACACCTCTGACACTCCCAGGTACCTCCAGACACTCCCTGGTAAACCTCTGTCACTCCCAGGTACACCTCTGACACTCCCGGTGCCACCTCTAACATTCCCAGGTACACCAATGACACTCTTAGGTACACCTCTGGCACTCTTAGTGTCACCTCTGACACTCCCAGGTACACCTCTGACACTCCCAGGTACACCTCTGATACTCCCAGGTACCTCCCTGACACCCTAGGTATACCGCTGACATTCCTGGTACCAGGTACACCATGACATTGTCCAGGTACACCTGTGACACTCCATGTACACCTCAGACACTCCCAGATACACCTCTGACTCTTCCAGGTACACCTCTGACACTCCCAGGTACACCAGCCCAGCACTACCAAGTACCTCTGACACTCCGAGGTGCTCCTCTGATGCTCCCAGGTACTCCTCTGACACTCCCAGGTACACCTCTGACACTCCCAGGTACACCTTTGACCTCCCAGGTACTCCTCCTAACACTTCATGGCCACACACCTCCTCAAGGTACACCACTGACACTCCCAGGTACCTCTTGCGTTCCCAGGTACCTCTGCTGCCACTCCCAGGCCCCTGGCCTGGCCTCCCAGGTACACCCCTCCAGACCTCCCAGGTATGCCTCAGGCACTACAGGTACACCTCAGACACTCCCAGGTTCACCTCTGACACTTCCAGGTACACCTCTGACACTTCGAGAGATACACCTCCCAACACTCCCAGGTACCTCCTGACACTGCTGGGTACACCTCTGACACTGCCAGGTGCACACCTCTTTGCCTGGCAGGTACACCTCTGACACTCCCAGGTACCTCTGACACTCCCAGGTACCACCTCCGATGCTCCCAGGTACCTCTGACACTCCAGGTGCACGCTGACACTCCCAGGTACCCCTGACACTGTCAGGTGCACCTCTCACACTCCCTGCAAATTTTACCTCAGACACTCCAGGTACACCTCTGGCACTTCCAGGTGCCTCTGACACTCCAGGCACACCAATGACACTCCTAGGTACCTCTGCCACTCCCATGTACCTCTGACACTCCCAGGTACACCTTGACATTTGGGTACACCCAGGCACTCCCAGATACACCTCTGACTTGCTCCCAGGTGCTCCTCTGACTCCTCCAGGTGCACCTGAACCTCCCAGGTACCTCCAGACACTCCCAGGCACACCTCTGACACTCCCAGGTACACCGCTGACACTGCCAGGTACACCTCCAGACACTGCCAGGTGCACACCTCACACACTCCCAGGTACACCTCCCACACACTCCCAGGTACCTTGAACACTCCCAAGGTGCACCTCCTGACACTCCCAGGCACACCTCTCACATTCCAAGGTACCACCTCAGACACTCACAGGTGCACCTCTAACACTCCCAGTTACACTTCACAACCTCCCAGGTACACCACCAGCCTTCCCAGGTACACCTCGAACTTGCCTCTGGGCCACCTCTGACACTCCCAGATACACCTCAGACACGCCAGGTACACCTCTGACACTCCCTGGTACACCTGTGTGTACTCCCAAATTTTACTTCAACCTCCCAGGTACTCTTTGACACTCCATGGTACCCACCTGACACTCAAGGTACCTCATCTGCCTCCAGTACACCTCGAACACTCCCCAGGTATACCTCTGACACTCCCAGGTACACCACTGACCTTCTCCCAGGTACACCTCTGGCTCCCATGTACACCTCTGACACTCCCAGGTGCAACACTTACACTCAATGTACACCTCTGACACTCAGAGATACAGCTCTGACTTACTCCCAGGTACATCTCCCGGTCTCCCAGGTACCTCCGATACTCAGGGTACACCTCTGACACTCCCAGATACACCTCTGACTCTTCCAGGTACACCTCCTGACACTCCCAGGTACACCAATGACACTACCAAGTACACCTCTGACACTCCAGTGCTCCTCTCATGCTCCCAGGTACTCCTCTGGCCTCCCAGGTACACACTTCAGCCTCCCAAGTACTCCTCCCTAACACTCCCCTGGTACACCTCACACTCCCAGGAACACCTCTGACACTCCCAGGTACTCCTCTGGCCTCCCTGGTTTCACCCTCTGACACTTCCAGGTACACCTCTGACACTTCAGTACACCCCAACCTCCCAGGTACACCTCTGGCACTGCCAGGTACACCTCTTGACACTGCCAGGTACACCTCTGACACTGGCTTGGGTACACCTCTGACACTCCCAGGTACCTCCTGACCTCCCAGGTACCTCCGATACTCCCAGGTACACCTCCTGACACTCCCAGGTACCGCTGACCTCCCAGGTACACCCCTGACACTATCAGGTACACCTCCTGACCTCCCAAGGTGCACCTCAGACCTTGGGTGCCACCTCCCCCAGGCATTTCCAGGTGCACCTCTGACCTCCCCGGGTACCAATGACACTCTAGAGTACACCTCTAGCACTCCCATGTGCACCTCTGACACTCCCAGGTACACCTTTGACATTCCCAGGTGCCACCCCAGGCACTCCCAGATACACCTCGGCCTCCCAGGTACTCCTCCTGACTCACTCCAGGTACCTCGAACACTCCCAGGTACACTCCAGACACTCCCAGGCACACCTCTGACACTCAGGTAAACCTCCTGTCACTCCCAGGTACCTCTGATGCTCCCAGGTACACTCCCAGACACTCCCAGGTACACTTGAACACTCCCAGATTGCACCTCCCAAGCATTCCCAGAGCACACCTCTCATTCCCAGGTACACCTCCAGACACTCACAGGTACACCTCTGACACTCCCAGTTACACTTCTGGCCTCCCAGGTGCACCACTGACACTCTCAGGGTACACCTCAGACACTCCCAGATACACCTCTGAAAACTCCCATGTGCACCTCAGACACTCCCAGGTGCACCTCTGACCTCCCTGGTACACCACTGACACTCCCAGGTACACCGCTGACACTCCCAGGTACTCCTCTGACACTCCCTGGTACACCTGTGCTCCCAGGTACACCTCCCATACCTCCAAGGTACCTCAGACACTCCCCAGGTATACCTCTGACCTCCCAGGTACACCACCCAGCACTCCCAGGTACACCTCTGGCACTCCCATGTTACACCTCTGACTTACTCCCGTTGCTGCCACTCCCATGTACACCTCTGACCCCTCAGAGATACACCTCTGACACTCCCAGGTACATCTCCGATACTCCCAGGTACACCTCTGATACTCCAGGGTACACCTCTGACACTCCCAGGTACTCCTCTGACACTCCCGGTTCACCTCTGACACTCCCAGGCCACCTCTGATACTCCTAGGTACATCTTGACACCCCAGGTACTCCTCTCATGCTCCCAGGTACTCCTCTGACACTCCCTGGTACACCTCTGACACTCCCAGGTACACCACCTCTGACATTCCCAGGTACACCACCTATTCTAGTACACCCTCTGCACTCCCAGGTACACCTCTGACACTCTCAGGTCCACCTTGGACACTCCCAGGTACACACCAGGCACTCCCAGATACACCTCTGACATCCCAGGTACTCCTCTGAATCTCCCAGGTACACCTCAGACACTCCCGGGTACACCCAGACACTCCCAGGCACACCTCTGACACCCCAGGTAAACCTCTGTCACTACCAGGTACACCTCTGACACTCGGATACACCTCCAGACCTCCCAAAACCTCTGTCACTCCCAGGTACACCTCTGACACTCCCAGGTACACGTCTAACATTCCCAGGTACACCAATGACACTCTTAGGCTACCTCTGGCACTCTCAGGTACACCTCTGACACTCCCAGGTACACCTCTGACATTCCCAGGTACATCTCCGATACTCCCAGGTACACCTCTGTTACGCCCAGGTACACCTTTGACACTCCCAGGTACTCCTCTGATGCTCCCAGGTACTCCTCTGACACTCCCAGGTACACCTCTGACACTCCCAGGTACCCTCTGACATTCCCAGGTACACCTCAGACACTCCCAGGTACACCTCTGACACTCCCAGGTACACTCCTGACAATACCAGGTACACTTGACACTCCCAGGCACACTCCGACACCCCAGGTACCTCAGACACTCCCAGGTACACCCCTGACACTGCCAGGTAGACTCTGACACTCCCAGGTACACCTCTGACACTCCCAGGTACCTCCGATACTCCCAGGTACACCCTGACACTCCCAGTTACACTCCTGACCTCCCAGGTACGCACTCTGACACTCCCAGGTACACCTCTGACACTCCCTGGTACACACGTGACACTCCCAGGTAACCTCATACACTCCCAGGTACACCTCAGACACTCTCAAGTACACCTCTGACACTCCCAGGTACACCATTGACACTCCCAGGTACACCTCTGGCACTCCAAGGTACACCTCAGACACTCCCAGGTATACCTCTGGACACTCCCAGGTACACCCTGACAATCCCTGGTACACACGTGACACTCCCAGGTATACCTCAACACTCCCAGGTACACCTCCAACTCCCAGGTACACCCCTGACACTCCCAGTGTCCCTGATGCTCCCATGTACCCTCTGACACCCCCAGGTACAACACGCACACCCCAGGTACACCTCAGACACCTCCCAGGTACACCTCAGACACTCCCAGATACCCTCTCTGATGCTTCCAGGTACCCTCTGACACTCCCAGGTACAACACTTACTCTCTCAGGTACACCTCTGACACTCCCAGGCACACCTCTGACAGTCCCAGGTACACCTCTGATACTCCCAGGTATACCGCTGACACTCCCAGGTACACCGCTGACACTCCCAGGTACACCACTGACATTGTCCAGGTACACCTGTGACACTCCATGTACACCTCAGACACTCCCAGATACACCTCTGACACTTCCAGGTACACCTCTGACACTCCCAGGTACACCTCAATGACACTCCTAGTTACACCTCTGGCACTCCCATGTACACCTCTGACACTCGGCACACCTTGACATTCCCAGGTACACCCGGCTCCCAGATACACCTCTGACACTCCAGGTACTCCTCTCAACTCCTCCAGGCACACCTGGACACTCCGCACACCTCGACACCCCGGGCACACCTCTGACACTCCCAGGCACACCGCTGTCACTGCCAGGCACCCAGACACTGCCAGGTACACCCTCACACACCCCCAGGCACACCTCACACTCCCAGGTACACTTCAGACACGCCAAGGTGCACCTCTGACACCCTGAGGCACACCTCTCACATTCCCAGGTACACCTCAGACACTCACAGGTACACCTCTAACACCTCCCAGATACACTTCTGACACTCCCAGGTACACCACTGACACCCCAGGTACACCTCAGACACTCCCAGATACACTCTGACACTCCAGATACACCTCAGACACTCCCAGGCACACCTCTGACACTTCCTGGTACACCAATGACACCTCCCAGGTACACCGCTGACACTCGCAGGTACCTCTGACATTCCCTGTACACACCTGACACTCAAAGGCACCTCATACACCCAAGGCACTCAGACACTCCCAGGCATACCTCTGACACTCCCAGGTACACCACTGACACTCCCAGGCACACCTCTGGCACTCCCATGTACACCTCTGACACTCCCAGGTACAACACTTACACTCCCATGTACACCTTGACACTCAGAGGTCACACCCTGACACTCCCAGGTACATCTCCGATACTCCCAGGTACACCTCCGATACCCAGGGTACACCTCTGACACTCCCAGGTACCTCTGACACTCCCTAGTTCACCCTCTGACACCTAGGTACACCTCTGATACTCCCCAGGTACATCTTTGACACTCCCAGGTACTCCTCTGATGCTCCCAGGTACTCCTCTGACACTCCCTGGTACACCTCTGACACTCCCAGGTACACCTCTGACATTCCCAGGTACACCAATGACACCCCTAGGTACACCTCTGGCACTCCCAGGTACACCTCTGACACTCCCAGATACACCTTGACACTCCCAGGTACACCCCAGGCACCTCCCAGATACACCTCTGACACTCCCGGTACTCCTCTGAATCTCCCAGGCCACCTCGAGACACTCCCAAGCACACCCAGACACTCCCAGGCACACCTCTGACACTCCCAGGTAAACCTCTGTCACCCCAGGTACACCCCTGACACCCCAGGCACACCCAGACACCCCAGGTACACTTCAGACACTCCCAGGTGCACCTCTGACACCCCAGGCACACCTCCTCACATTCCCAGGCACACCCCAGACACTCACAGGTACACCTCTGACACTCCCAGTTACACTTCTGAGACTCCCAGGTACACCACTGACACCTCAGGTACACCTCAGACTCTCCCAGATACACCTCTGACACCCCAGGTACACCTCAGACACTCCTGTACACCTCTGACACTCCCTGGTACACCACTGACACTCCCAGGCACACCGCTGACACTTCCCAGGTACTCCTCTGACACTCCCTGGTACACACCTGACACTCCCAGGCACACCTCATACACTCCAAGGTACACCCTCAGACACTCCCAGGTACACCTTGAATACCCCAGGTACCCCTCTGACACTCCCAGGTACACCTCTGACACTCCCGTGTACACTCCGATTCCCAGGGTACACCTCTGACACTCGGTACACTCGCTGACACTCCCGGTGGACACCCCGACACTATCAGGCACACCTCTGACACTCCCAGGCACACCTCTCACATTCCCAGGTGCACACCTCAGACACTCACAGGTACACCTCTTGACACTCCCAGTTACACTCTGACACCCCAGGTACACCACTGACACCCCAGGTACGCCGATGACACCCCAGATACACCTCTGACACTCCCAGGTACACCCTCAGACACTCCCAGGTACACCTCTGACACTCCCTGGTACACCACTGACACTCCCAGGTACACCTCAGACACTCCCAGGTACTCCTCTGACACTCCCGGTACACACCTGACACCCCAGGTACACCTCATACACTCCAAGGTACACCTCAGACACCCCAGGCATACCTCCTTGACACCCCAGGCCACCCCACTGACACTTCCCAGGCACCTCTGGCACTCCCATGTACACCTTGACACTCCCGTGTACAACACTTACACTCCCATGTACACTCTGACACTCAGAGGTACACCTCTGACACTCCCGGGACATCTCCGATACTCCCAGGTACACCTCCGATACTCCAGGTACACCTCTGGACACTCCCAGGTACTTCCTAACACTCCCTGGTTCACCTCTGACACTCCCAGGTACACCTCTGATACTCTTAGGCACATCTTTGACACTCCCAGGTACTCCTCTGATGCTCCCAGGTACTCTCTGACAATCCCTGGTACACCTCTGACACTCCCAGGTACACACCTCTGACATTCCCAGGTACACCAATGACACCTCCTAGGTACACCTCTGGCACCTCCAGGTACACCTCTGACACTCCCAGGTGCCACCTTGACACTCCAGGCACACCCCAGGCACTCCCAGATATACCTCTGACACTCCCAGGTACTCTGAATCTCCCAGGTACACCTCAGACACCCCAGGCACACCCAGACACTCCCAGGCACACCTCTGACACTCCCAGGTAAACCTCTGTCACTCCAGGTACACCTCTGACACTCCCATTTACACTTCAGACACTCGTAAACCTCTGTCACTCCAGGTACACCTCTGATAATCCTATGTACACTAGGGTGTTACGGAGAGCGATTTTTTTTGAGTTTGAAAAATCGGCCCATGGTATTAATGATGTAGTTCTATGTGCAGAATCATGTGATATCTTCAGATTTGAAAAGTTTTCATTTTTTGCTAGGTAAATTTTAACTTGAAATGTTATGAAAATTCAGTATTCTCACCCTTTTACCAACACCACTAAATAGCTTATTTAAAGTAAAGTAAATGTATCAGGTTAATTTATTAGGATGAAAGTGATCCAGAATAGTGAAACGAATGATCTTGACACATTTATTAAATTTAATATTCCTTTAGAAAACAAAATCATCAAATACAAAAACCGGTTTTACTACTACGACCCGGTGTTGCTGCACACCATAGAGAACATGTCTTTCTTGCTTCTGTTTCTACTCATCACCTCCCTGCTGACCACCTGAGCTCGGATGTAGCCTTCCCTCCTCTCCTGGCTGTACACGTGACTGCTGGCCTCGCTCACCTGCTGTACACAACGCTCTATACTCTGGGTGTGCGAGGGCCAGGCAGGGACATGCATGGGGTTGTCCAGGAAAGCTCTGACTTGAACATTTGTGAGGCTGCAGGTAAGAGGGGGCTCACTGCCAGCCTGGATGTTTTCCAGATCTATGAGATCAGTGAGGGTCTTGGCACCTAGATTGACTTCAGGAGTCTTCCTGACCCTGAAGGAATCGTCACCAACTGATTCATCATGCCCAGATCCTCTCATAAGTCTCATATCCAAGATCTTTTTGACTGCCACTCTTCTCTCCTCCTCATCCTTACTGCAGAGCATTGTCTGCAGAACTGCCTCGGGATGAGCATACCAGAAAGATCTCCTCACAGTCTGCTCCACAATCTGAACAACCTTCCTTGGCTGACTCCTCAGGAGCTCAAGCTGGAAAAGAACATGCCTCGGACCTTCGGAGAACGATGACTTGACCTTGGTGTTGAACCAATTTGGCAAGTAGACACTCACGATGAATTGGACAATAAGTCTCAGGTTGTGAAGCTGGTTCCTTTTCAGTTTATGATGAGCGACCCAAATTCTGCAGAACCTGAGAGCCGTTGTGAGCCACCTAGAATGTGAGACTGGACCTATCTGCAGGTAAACAAGTCTATCAGGCATGACCCCAGTTTTGATGGCACTGCAAATCATGTAACCATAGTACTGGTCAGTACTCAGGTCGTCAATGACGGTATGTGCAAGCTCAACGAGTGGAGGGCCAACTGTGATTTTTTCGAAGCTCGGATTTATTTCTAACTCAGTGGCAGAGTCCAGCATCTTGCCAAGGGGACCAGACCATCTGTTGTTTGAAAGAGTCTTGCCATCCAGCTCCTGCATCAGATGTCTGCGTGGCAACTCGGTGTGGAGGTCACAAACAATCCAGACCAGCTTCCTCCCAATCTTCCGCTCTATCCACTGTATGACCCCCCCTTGCCACCCTGTGTTCGTGTTGGTGCTGTCCCCTTCAATGGCCTGCAGGGTCTGGTGCACGTTCACTCTCTCTGGGCCAGTTCACAATGTTATCTGCTGCTATCTCAGCTGGTTTCCTGATGTCATCTTTCTCTGGAGTGAAATGCCACAAATACTTCCCTCCTGGTTCACTGCAGCAGGAGTAGTGTTCCTCCTTCACCATGGCAGGGAACAACTTGTCAGAATCTCCAACTTTCATGAACACTTCAGTGTCATCCCTTCTCCCATCAAAGAACAAACAATTGATTCCATTTTCTCTTATCCCCTTATCAAACTCCTCTTCTAGGTTGCTGACAAGTTTCTCCTGAGCTCTCCTTACTTTGTTATGATCTATCACCAGGTGAACATCATCAGGTGTTATCAAACAACCGTCAATCCAGGCAGCTGTTGCTATCTCTGCAGTTTCTCTGAGACCAGTGTGGTGTCGCATGCTGGCCAGAGCTATGCTCGGGATATCTTTCCTATTTCGACTCTTATGCCTGGAAGGTTTGGGATCATTATTTTCTGGGTTAGGGACAATGTCACCATTCTCCTGGTCAGCACTCGGATCAGCCATGGGGAAGTCATTAAACTCTGAATCAGCTTGACTCCAATCATCAGCCTTTTTTACCTCACCCTGGGCCTTCTCAAGTCTCTTTTCCTCGGCAACTCTTCTCCTCTTCTGTCTCTCTGTGGCAGCCTCCTGTCTCTTGGACTCCGGAATATCTTGGCTAGAAATCATGAGAGCCCCTATACTTCCAGTCTTCTCTCTCTGTGCTTTGACAAATGCCAGTTCGATCACAGGAATCTTCAGTTCACGCTTGCAAATACAGGAGATGTGGGCCTCGGGTTTACAGTCACGATCGCATCCAAACTCAGGACAGAAAGAATTTCAGTGGGCACTTGCAAGTAATTATATTAAAATAACTGGTCCAGTTAGCCACATGGCTTTGTCATAACTGCAAGTTTTCCTCTCCCAGCTGGCTAGCAGTCTCCTCACTAATCTTCTTCTGACTTGTTATGACTGAGCTTGAACTGAGCAGTGTAAAGGTGTACTGTGCCAAGACAGCTTTGGTCATATCACTGGCAATGTCTTTGTTTGTGTAAGTTCTTTGGTTCTTTTCACTGATTTGCCTGATCAAAACACCGTATCTCAAAGCATCTCTCAATGTAGGCAACTCCGACTTCAGGAGCTCTCTCCCAGACCCAAGATAGTGACTGAGATGGCTGGATTTTTGGTTCCTCGTCCTGACACGAGCAGCCATCGCAAATATTATCAACTTATAAATGCATCAGAATTTGAAACAGAAAAAAATATTGTTAGTTGAGTTGTTAAAGAATGAAGTCAGAAAGCAATGTTCACTATTTAATTGTAATGCACTAATGCAGCTGTACGTTAGATTTTCGATAAATTTCACGCTAAAATTTACCTAGCAAAAGGTTGCAAAATATTGAAACTGAAATTATTTTCTGTTTATATACACTAAAATCTACCAAAAAAGTGATGGGCCATTAGTTTTAGCTGATCTTCCCTCCTATGACACACCCTAACATAACAATATCTTTGATTGCTATTGCATATTTACGTTATATATATATATATATATATATATATATATATATATATATATATATATATATATATATATATATATATATATATATATATATATATATATATATATATATATATATATATATATATATATATATATATATATCTCTTGGTAAAATCATACTGGAAAAGGGAAACAACGCAGCACCTTAGCTTTCGTCTATATTCAAGACATCTTCAGAGGCAACTGGATTACATGGACAGAGAGAGGCTTAAATATACAAGGTGACCTTATTAAACATGAGGTCAGGTCATAATGATGTCATCCACTAATCCCCACACCAATACACACGTAGAGGAGCTTAAGAAAAGGGGGCGACGTGACTAGTCTGGTCAGGTCACAAATAAGGGACCCACTAAATAACTATCCTACATCTAGATCCAAGGTTTTCAAAGCATTTTTAACCTTGGCCCACTGACAAATAAATTTATGTAACATATTATCAGTTTTGAACTGACCATCACTAAGGTTTATTGATTTTAATTCCTTAATCAAAATAGCTTCAACCAGAAGTCTTTCTGTGACACAAGATGATTTGAACACTTCCAAGCTTTTTTCCCAAACAATGGGGTGATTATTATTCCTAACATGAACGAACAGGGCACTGCTTTCAGATGCTGTTCTGATATTGTATTTATGTTGTTTGATTCTGAGCTGCAGTGTTTTTCCTGTCTGTCCTACATAATTACAATTACATTTGCTACATGGAATACAATAAACACTTCCAATTACATTCAAACTTGGGCTATTTCTTATTAACATATTGGTAATGGTTGAGTCATACTTGAAAACAACATTAATATTTAGTAGCTTGAGGGACCGAACTAACGGAACAAATTCATTGCGATAGGGCAGAGTCAAAATATTCTTAAGTGTAGGAATTTGCCTGGTTTGAGAGGAATGAAAGGATTTTTTAGCCCTATTAAGACAACGATCAACAAACACAGAAGAGTACCCAAGTTTTTTTGCAATGCAACGAATGTGTTTCAATTCATCATCAATAAATTCAGAGTCACAAATACGCAGACATCTTGAAAACATAGCAGAAAAAACTGACATTTTGGTAGACTCCAAGTGATTCGATAAAAAGTGTATGATGAATTGAAACACATTCATTCCATTGCACAAAAACTTGGGTACCAAATCCAGCTTCGAAACACCTACATGATACGGGTAGTCCCCATTAGAGGTTCACGGCGCCATAAGCTCGTTGAACAGGCTTTGTGTGAAATACAACAAAGTCTAGGACTGCTTTTGTATCCTGGTGGTCCAGAGGTAGCGTTCCCCGGACACAGTCATGGGCTCGTGAGCCGTGGGTTCGAATCCTGGCGGGTTGAGGTGTTGATTGTATGTAGAAGTCCGCGTGCTTTATTGGGCTAATGAAATATATATGGATCCTCGTGTTTCGAAGCCGGATTTGGTAAAACGTTACTCTGACCACCTACGTAAATATGGGTAGTCCCCATTAGAGGTTCACGGCGCCATAAGCTCGTTGAACAGGCTTTGTGTGAAAACACAACAAAGTCTAGGACTGCTTTTGTATCCTGGTGGTCCAGAAGTAGCGTCCCCTGGTCACAGTCATGGGCTCGTGGGCCATGGGTTCAAATCCTGGCAGGTTGAGGTGTTGATTATATATATATATATATATATACTGTATATATATATATATATATATATATATATATATATATATATATATATATATATATATATATATATATATATATATATATATATATATATATATATATATATTCTTCTTCAGCAGTAAACTTACAGTAATGGGAGAACATAATTCCTCTACCGTACCAATTGTGTATATAGTGTTTATATATATATATATATATATATATATATATATATATATATATATATATATGTATATATATATATATATGCAAGTAAATCACTGTAGGTGCGTGATCTGAGTATATGCTGATAACCACAAGGAAAGAAAGAAACACAGTTCCCAGGTGCTTTCATATATATATATATATATATATATATATATATATATATATATATATGTATGTTCTTCTAAACCAGTATGCCACAGTAATGGGGGAACATAATTCCTCTACCTTTACCAACTGTGTATATGGTGTCATGACTGTTAGTTGTAACTGTATGTATATTATGTATGCTGTATGGCTGTATGTAATTATGTATGTGCTCCATTTATATACACTATTTATTCAGGCTAGCTAGCAGCGTGTGGCAATGTATTTACCATGTCCCACACGCTTAATTAATGTGCCTGGCGAAATATGGAAGCTGCTAATGTATCACTTACCACATGTCGCCCGAAAGGCTAGTTGACCCCCAGACAGAGTAAGGAGCGCCACCTCGCTTGTGTATCTCTGTTTATCCAGGAAATAGAACCTACGAAAACTCTACAGGTGTTTGTGTTCGCTCCTGTAGATAGAACTTGATACCCAGAACACATGCAGTAACAATCACTTGAGAAGCTATAGAGTTTCACTGTGTATAAAGTATTTTACTCTTTAAATACCTATTACAGGAGTTAGGGCGTCTGTATAGAAAACACGATCCGTCTAGCTGCTATCTGTTGTGGGGTGGGAGTAGGAGTGGGTGACGTCAATCTTCCCTCCCACTGCAGGCTATGCGCTGATACGATGTCGCCTCCACTGAATGTCAAATCCTCTGCATTCCCGCTTATAAGGGGGACTGTCTGATGACACCGGAAATACTGGAATCAACGATCGCGAAACCACAACAGCTGTACAGACTGAATGAGAAACACTCACTAATTATCGTCTCAATACGGGATATTCTTAACACTCGGATATTGTTTGTAACACGTCACTGTAGGGTGTTTGTTTTTCTAGTTTCACAAAACACCGACTCCTGGTACGTAGGCTGATATGTCGTTTTCGTACTCACACGAGCTGCAATTCTTGATGTGTAAATCACAGTGTTTTCCGCTATCTTTGAGCATAAAGAGAGAGAAAGGGACGTATACTGATATATCGACCGTTTGATGTAAGTTTGGGAGTGTTACTTTGTGAGTAGTGTACCCATGGAGGGAGAACGGTATGGGTACATAGTTCCCCCTCGAGGGAAGACGGAGCCATCCACTGCGGCTCTCAAATAACGTCTTTTTCTAGTCAAGGATATCCAACTACTGCCCGCTTTAGGTGGCCAGGAGCCGGCTACTTTACAGTATGCCTTTACTCAGCAGAGTATGACACAGCTTCCTGCGGGCACACCTTATCACATGCATTGAACATGTCACCTCATAGCCAGTGGAAAGTTACAGAGGATGAATCTGAATATAAATCAGATGTAAGTAACCCATTTATATAATACTTCTGTTGATGAGACAGGGGCCATTACAACGGGTCACCCCCCCCCCACACACACCCCTCCTACACCACCCTCAATGTTGCTCATTAAAATAAATCTCACTTCAGTATTCACAGCGTTATTAAAGCTTGAGCCGAACACAGAGATCGAGTGATTATACAGTAGGATCCCTGAAACTGTGGAATATCTACCTCACGAACAATATGGCCCAAGTGACACACAGAAGAATGGAAAATGAAATAAAAAAAATTTTGGGGGAGGAGGGGGGTATCTGTTGACTCCCACTGTTCCTGTGAAGCGCTTGTTTTCTGCTCAAACACATTGCTTTTAGTTAGTTTTACTTCTTTTACTGGAAACACTCAGTTTTTAACGAAAACAGTGGATTTTGTTAGTTTTACTTCTTTTCAAGGAAAACTCTTGTTTTCTGCTCCAAACACCCTGCTATTAGTTAGTTTTACTTCTTTTATTGGAAATCTTACCTTTTGCTCAAAAATAGTATATTTTAGTAAGTCTTACTTCTTTTCACGGAAAATGCTTGTTTTCTGCTCATACACCCTGCTTTTAGTTAGTTAGTTAGTTACTAAGTCTGTTTAGTCCTGCTTTAATAGGGTCGGAAGCTCAATCTGTTTTATTAATTGTTTCTTGTTTAACATTATTTATCGCAGGACTTGGTGTAATACTTTGTGTGACGTGTTGTCTGACTTGGGGTGGCTTTGAGCAAACCATACACTTGATATTACAATTTATGTATCCTTCCTGTCCATGATTTACAACAATAACTGTAGGTAAAAAGTTACAATATTATACTAATAACACTGTCATGTATGTATACTATGACTAGTTACCAAGATACAGAGCACAATGAACATTAGATGATAATGATAGTGAAGCCTGGAAGGGTTCATATCATAACTTGTGTGTTCGTGCATATGTTGCCCCATGAGAGTTACCGTGGGCCTCCATGTGCCCAGGTGGGATGGTCAAAGTATTACACTATAAGTGTGTCAAATGAGGAGTGACTGATCCACATATAATTTAAGGTTTTTGAAATATGTAGTTAAATTAAACACGATTTTTCATATAGTTACGCGAATGATGGGGTGTGGTGGAAGCATCGTGGTCTGGCACACACACAAGCGCTGTAAACGTTGTGTGGACTCACTGGGTGGTTTGGAAGTATTTATTTCCATTCATACTTTCGTAATTACAACCTATGGTAATTTTTTTTCGTGTTCATATGTAATGAAGATAATGCAGAGTATAAAATGCCATATACAATATTTATACATAATGTCATCTATACAGCCGTACTATGACTGTGTTATGTTCGTGCGTGTGTTGCCTCGTGATAGTTAGAGTAGACCCCCGTCCAGAAAGGACACTGTACTAACCTCCAGCACCGACCCAGGTGGGCCAGAGATTATGGTTTCCGACTGTACTTGTATAAAAGTTGGGGATTACGGCTGGTCTGAGTATTTTGGTGGTCGAGGTTTATATTCTAGTGTTATACATCAATCAGGATATTTACAGGTTTCTCAGATTAATGGAGTAAGAATTTATATAAAAAGGTTTTTATTTTGGGTAATTGTTGTATTCTTTATCATAATTTACTTACATAATTTAAAATTAGAATTTTGCTTTGAAGCAGCAACGGTGGCAAACTTGCCTGTAAGTGTAGATATATGAGACGAATATGCTGTAATATGTAACTGTACTATTTACCATTATTGATTCAGGTCTCTGTATTATATGTTATAATCATACTACCTTTTGTCACTGTGTTAGTTCAGACTTTGAGCACATGCGCGCTGTACGCGCATGTGCAGATAGAGATACCCAGAGAGATTCCAAGACAGGACGCTGTTTCCCCTGTCTTAACTCCTTTTGTGTGTTTGTCCCAGAAATAGAACTTACGAACTTGACATCAGTGTGTTTCCTTTACCCCTGATTGGAAGCATCATCTGAGTCTCCCACATGGCGCAGTGATTAGCTGGGACATCACATTATTCAGAATTGGAGTGGACACAGAATCTCTCTCGGAGCCGCCATCTTGTCAACTCCTCCTGTCGAGTGGATCGGCGGCGGGTACCTCTCAAGACATTCCTGGACTTACAGTGCAGTGTTGTGAAGTGCTTTTTCAGTGTTGTGTGTGCCCTTTAGTGTCTTTAAAGTGTTTCCCTGTGTTCCTGCACTTTTTACAAAAGAGGGAAGCCTATTTAAGACCTAGGGGAGAGCTCAAGTTTTGACGTCCTTCCCCGCTCATGACTCGGCCGGCACTGGGTGTCTGAGCCGCGAGGGGAGTTGCTGTAGCCGCCAGCGCGCTCCCGAGCCAGCCCGACCCGAGTACACGAACGAACACACACACACACACACTCACAGACGCTCGCAGATATCTTCCATTTAAAGACAATTGCTTTTCTGCTCACTTATTAATTACAGTAATTGTGAGAGAAACAAACCAGGCCATATGGAAGATCAGGAATTTATAGGGTTTTCTTCAGATACCCAACAAGCCCAACTTCAGACTGATGTCGGTGCAGTAAGTGGACTCCAAGTGGAGCGGAAAGTGGATCAAGCGGCCCCACCCACCCTTAGCCCCCACTACACACGTCCGCAACCTGCCACAGGTGTCGACTTCCTTCATTTAATTCAGTTTTTGGAAGAAAGCCGACGACAAGACGACATCAGGAGGCGACAGGAAGACGATGAACGAAGACGTGAAGAGGATCACAGGCGTCAACAAGAAAATGCCAGGTTCAGTGCCATTATCGAGTTGTTGGCACCTGTTACCCTTCAAGCAGCTACTACACCTGCCTCTTCGTCCACAGGCGCGCCTGTAGGGTCCTCTCCAACTTCTTTGCCCACCCCACAGAAAGCACTCGCTCAGAGTCCACCGCCACTCCAAGCTGATGCCTCGTTCCAGGTATTCCGTGAATGGCGTTGCAGGTGGGACGATTATTCGATGATGGTCGATTTATCGAGGTTGCCTAGGGAGAAACAGCTGATCCAGATGAGGATGTGTCTCACCCTAGAGACGCAACGTATCCTGGAGCACACCCTGCAAATTCCCCACGACACAGACAAGACTGTGAAGGACGTCTCGGATGCTTTACAGATGCATATCAAGGGTCTCCGCAACGAAGCTCTCCGTAGGAGAGAACTTCTCAGTTGTAAGCAGCTGGAGGGTGAGTCGTTTGCAGATTTTTACGTACGACTCAGACGCATCGCTGAGGAGGTTGACGTTTGTCCTGGGAACTCGTCGACTTGTGAGGAAACACAGCTGAAGATGATTATCCTCATGGGCGTGCGGGACGAAGAGCTTATTCAGAAGCTTATCTCCCTCGACACTGCCTCTTCTCTACAGGATGTTGTCACCACCTGCCGCTCTTACGAAGCCACCAGAAGTGCGACTTCTGCTATTCGTGCTCCATCTAACCAGCTGTGTGCCATCTCCGCATATAAGAAGAACAAAGGACGTGACGGGACTTCAGCCTCACATCCGACTTCAGCTTCACATCCGACTTCAGCTTCGCATCACTCTTCAGCATCACTTCAGACTTCGACGCCAGGTCATTCATGCCAATATTGTGCTCGTCGGTATGGCTCTGAATGCCCTGCCGCTGACAGCACCTGCAATAACTGTGGCCTTCGTGGTCATTGGGCTAGGACACTGAAGTGCCCTGCCAACAACGTTCAGTGCCGCTCCTGTAGCCGCATTGGACATTATGACAAATGCTGTCAGTCACGGAAGAAAAATGATACTACTTGCAAGTCTCAGGCGGCGAAGAACAAGATCTGTTGTCGCGTGGGATCCTCTTCTCCTGTCAGCAAGACACCTCAGCCCATCTGTGTTCACCTGTCATACGGCGACATTACTTCCCGTATCCAGATGCTTCCTGACACAGGTGCGGACGTCACAGTCATCGGCACAAGACACCTCGACATTCTGGGGATCCCTAGGAGCAGCTTGCAACCACCGTCAACTTCTACAACGCTCACCGCAGACGGTTCTACAATGGCACCTGCTCTGGGTACATTTCAGGCTACCCTCACCCTAGGTAAGCAGTCATGTTCTGCCAGGATTCAGGTCCACAAAGGTGTTCAGATGCCACTACTGTCTTATGGCCACTGTCAAGAGTTGGCCATAATATCTCCAGACTTCCCTAAGCCAATTCTGGAAATAAAACATGTCAACAGGTGCAAGGAGCTGCCCCTCCCACCCAATACGTCACCTTCTGCAGCCAGGGAGTTCTACCTACTGCAATTCAAGGACGTGCTGGTTTCCAAGGAGGACCTCAAGACGGCTCCACTCAGCAGTCAGCAGCAGGAACCCCTCATGAACAACGACAACCCTACGAGGCCCTTTGAGTCCGTCTCTGTGGATTTCTTCGTTGTGGCGGGAAAGTCCTTTCTCGTCATCGCCGACCGGCTCTCAGGGTGGCCTGTTGTCGTTCCCTGCGGAGGCAACACTACTGCCTCTCATACAGTACGTATGTTCTGTCGCTACTTCCGGGAAGTTGGTGTCCCTCTCCGCCTGAGGACTGACGGCGGGCCCCAGTTCACCAGCAACGACTTCCGGGACTGCATGGAGCGATGGGGAGTTCATCATGTGGTGTCCTCGCCACATTATCCCCAGTCCAATGGACATGCCGAGGCTGCCGTAAAGTCCGTCAAGCATCTCATCCTCAAGACGGCACCCTCAGGCAACATTGACTGTGAGAAGTTTGACCGGGGTTTATTGGAATTGCGGAATACCCCCAACTTCACAGGTCGCTCCCCAGCACAGATGTTATACGGCCACCCACTACGGTCATGTGTCCCTGCCCATCCTGAGTCCTTCTCGAGGGAGTGGCAGGCCAAGACCGAGGACTGCGATCGTCGTGCAGCCGCCCGTGCTGACCAGGTAAAGGCACAGTACGATCAGCACGCCCGACCCCTTCCCAGGTTGAGTATCGGGCAAACAGTTCGGGTTCAAGACCCGACGTCTCACCGCTGGGACAAGGTCGGGGTTGTCATGGGCTGCGGCAAGACCAGGGATTACGAGGTCCGTCTCCCTAGTGGTCGGGTATGGTGGCGGAATCGCCGCTTCCTTCGTTCAGTACCGTCCCCTAGTGGTGAACCCCTCCCCCACATCCCTGTGAACCCTTGCTTGGACGAGAAAAGTAAGTCCTCATTCAGTGACCCCCCAGTTTTCCCACGTCACTCTCAAAGGCTCCTGAAAAAAGAGTCCGCTCGAGATTGCACTACGAGCGTGAGGGGGAGGGAGGTGTAGGTATATGTGACGAATATGCTGTAATATGTAACTGTACTATTTACCATTATTGATTCAGGTCTCTGTATTATATGTTATAATCATATTCCCTTTTGTCACTGTGTTAGTTCAGACTTTAGGCACATGCGCGCTGTACGCGCATGCGCAGATAGAGATACCCAGAGAGATTCCAAGACAGGACGCTGTTTCCCCTGTCTTAACTCCTTTTGTGTGTTTGTCCCAGAAATAGAACTTACGAACTTGACATCAGTGTGTTTCCTTTACCCCTGATTGGAAGCATCATCTGAGTCTCCCACAGTAAGAAGGAAAGATTAATAATTAATTAAGCATTTTGTTCAATTAAAAGCTAACTTTTTTGTAAATTTTTATTTTTTTAGAAGTTAATACTTCAGTTCTACAACGAAAATGTAGTGTGTTATTTACACTATAAAAAAGAAATATAAACGGAATTCAACCGCTTAAAGTGAAGTTAGAGGCTTCTTTTTTTGGCATGAATATTTCCTTGAGAGGGACATAAAGTCCAGTTTCATCATTAACAGCAATGGGCCTCTATTTTGGCTTCTCTCAAAGATTGGAGGCCTAGAATAGACCAAAGCTTAGGCCGAAACTAAGTGTGATACTCCGCTTTCTAATCTTAAAGCCAGTTTATAAAAACACCTTATGAATGCAACTTATAAATCATAAATTGAATATAGCTCTAATAAAATCATTCTAAGGCACCTTGATACCATTCATAGTAAAGACCAAAAAGCAAAATCAATAAAAATAAAGTCCCTGTTAGAGCTCACGAAAATATGTTTTTTAAATGAATAATAGAAGCATGAGGAAGGAAAAGAGTAATTTCAACATCAAAAATCAAGAAAATAACAGCAATTAAGAAGAATCGTAAGGAAAAAGGAAGTCGTGCCGAGCCTTTAGGATCAAATCCACTCTCGAATGGGGATTTTTTCTCGATCTGTAATGAGTTTTTTTGGTAAAATAGAAGCAAGAATTATAACTACAGATCTAATTACTAGGGTTGTTAAGATTACGATAAATTTAATGAAAATTAATTTTCTAGAAATTCTAGGCTTTTTGGTAAAAGCAAAATATACTTATTATATTAAAAAATTAATTAACCTCCTCATCAATTGATAAAGAAATATAAAAATAGTCATACAACATCTACAAAGTGTCAGTACCAGGCGGCTGCTTCGAAACCAAAATGATGGTCTGAAGAAAAGTGACATTTATAAAGGCGGTAATAACAAATAGCTAAAAAAGAAATTCCAATAATTACATTAAGTCCATGGAAACCAGTTGCTACAAAAAAAGTAGATCCATAGACAGAATCTGCAATTATAAATGAAGCTTCTACATATTCAAAAGCTTGAAGAGCAGAAAAATAAAATCCTAGAATAATTGTTAAAGCAAGAATTTGAATAGCTTCTGAATGATTAGAGCTGGTAATAGCATGATGTGCTCATGTCACTGTAGCTCCCGAGTATAAGAGAATCGTTGTATTTCGGAGCGGAGTTTGGAAAGGATTAAATGGTTGAATACCAACGGGCGGTCAACATATCCCAATTTCGATTGTTGGTGAATGTCTACTGTGAAAGAATGTCAAAAAAAGAGAAAAAAAAGAGAGAACTTCAGATACAATAAAAAGAATTATTCCTCAACGAAGTCCGTTTATTACAACTTGGGTGTGGAGCCCTTGATATGTTCCCTCACGTGTAACATCTCGTCATCATTGAATTATTGTTAAAATAGTAGCCAAAAAGATTAGGAGTAGCAAATCCATGTTAAATTAGTGAAATCATTTAACAAGGCCTGTTAAGAGTAAGGGTCTTATATCAACTAAGTGGTAAGCGTGGTGTCCGTGCGATGATATAAGTTAACTTCTCTGGGATATAAAGTTCTTAAAACAGCAAATACGTATGATTGAATTATTGCAACAGCAGATTCTAGTGTAGTGGACGTCTCCCCTACAACTGCGTATCCGCGTCACCAGATGCCACAGTATCCTCGCAACCAGCCACCTGCTACGTCTTCCCTAGCAACGGAGTCGAGAAACCGGCGAGTTCCCATGGGTTTTACTTCCGGCTGTTGTGTATATAAGCTCTGTCTCTCCATTGAGATTCATTCTGGCCTCGGTTCCTGAACACGCAACACCTCCTCCTCCGCCGCTGCCTGGCGGCCCTCGCTTCTCCTCCGCCTGCCTGGCGGTCCTCGCTCCCGCCACCGAGCATGGCGACCCACCAGCTGTCCTTCTCTGAGCGTCCTCACCAACCAGCTCTCTTATTCTACTCTACGTTCCTGAACACGCAACACCTCCTCCAAGCAAGCTCCTCGCTGTCCAGCTTTCACTCAACCAGGAGGCCAGCAACAGGCAACATCTTCTCTAACGAAGCTCCTGCACATCTACCTCCTTCAACACGCTACTCACCGAATGTGTCTACTGAGCAGCTTCTCACCACACGGCATCTCCAGCACCAGACTGTCTACCATATAACTTATATTATATAAGAAAACCACCACCTTAGAGTTTCCATCCATCCTGAGTGCTAGACAACATAATATCACGAAACCCTACACTAGTATTAAAAGAAGGATTTGAGCCAACATTAAGAATGACACTAAGGTGAGGGATAAAGAAGGACCAATATTACCTAAAAGTGTTAATAAGAGATGTCAGGCAATTATATTAGCTGCTAGTCGGACGGCTAAAGTTCCTCATCGAATAATATTTCTTAAAGTTTCTACTAATACTGCAAATGGTATTAGAAGCCCTGGGGTCCCCTGAGGTACTATATGGGGAAGTATATGTTGGGTATGGTTGATTCAACCAAATAAAATAAAAGTAAGTCATGGAGGCAGAGCAAGTGCAAGAGTCACTGTAAGATGTTTGGATCTAGTGAAGACATATGGGAGAAGACCAAGAGTATTATTGAATATAATAAATCTAAATAAGGAGATAAATAAAATTGTAGATCCTTTAGTGGCTTGCCCTAAAATAGCTTCAAATTCATTATGAAGAAGTTATATAATTTTAGATCTTTTCGCGCAAACGGCTCAGTTTTTGCTAAAAAACTGTGTTTTGGAGACAGTTTTACTTCCTATCGCGGAAAATGCTTGTTTTCTGCTCAAAAACACTGTTTTTTTAGGTAGTTTTACTTCTTTTCACTGCAAACACTTAATTTCTGCTGAATAACAGTGTTTTGGGCAACAGTTTTACTTCTTTTTACGGAAAACAATCAGTTTTCCTGATAAGCAGTGTTTTTAGAAAGATTTATTTCTTTTCACTGAAAACGCTTGTTTTCTCCTCAAAAACACTGTTTTAGTTAGTTTTACTTCTTTTCGTGCAAACCACTCACTTTTTGCTGAAAAACGGTGTTTTGGAGACAGTTTTACTTCTTATCACGGAAAATGCTTGTTTTCTGCTCAAAAACAGTTTTTTAGTTAGTCTTACATATTTTCACTGAAAACACCTTTTCTGCTGAATAACATATTTTGTTTAGAAAGTTTTAATTCTTTTCATGCAAAACACTCAGTTTTTACTGAAAAACAGCGGTTTTTAGAAAGTTTTACTACTATTCACAGAAAACACATGTTTTCTGCTCAAAAACACTTTTTTCTTGTCAGTTTTACTTCTTTTCACTGAAATTTTTTTTTTTGCTAAATAACTGTTCTTAAGACAGTTTTACTTATTTTTACCGAGAGCGCTTGTTTTCTGCTCAGACACATTGTTATTAGTAATTTTTACTTCTTTTCACGGAAAACACTCAGTTTTTGCTGAAAAAGAGTTGTTTTAAACAGTTTTACTTCTTTTCAAGGAAAACGCTTGTTTTATTATTTTTTTTTAGTTAGTTTTACTTCGTTTCGCGGTAAACACTTAGTTTTTGATGAAAAACAGTGTATTTTTCTTAGTTTTACTTCTTTACACGTAAAACACTTCTTTTCTACTCAAAAACACTGTTTCTTAGTTAGTTTTATTTCTTTTTGCGGAAACTATTCAGTTTTGCTGAAAAGCCTTTTTTTGGAAACAGTTTTACTTTGTATCACGGAAAATACTTGCTTTCTGGTCAGAAACACTGTTTTAGTTAGTTTTGCTTCCCTAGCAACCAAACGAGCGGCGTCACCAGATGCTACCGTATCCTAGCAACCGAGCCAAAGACCGGTTACTTCTCGGGTTTTCCCAACATGACTCATAGATGACTCACGGCTGATAGGTATATAAGCTCTGTCTCTCCATTGAGATTCATTCTGGCCTCACTTCTACAACACGCAACACCTCCTCCTCCGCCGCTGCCTGGCGGCCCTCGCCTCTCCTCCGCCTGCCTGGCGGTCCTCGCTCCCGCCAGCGAGCATGGCGACCCACCAGCTGTCCTTCTCTGAGCTTCCTCACCAACCAGCTCTCATTCTGGCCATTCTACTTGAAAACGCAACACCTCCTCCAGCAAGCTCCACGCTGTCCAGCATTCATTCAACCAGGAGGCCAGCAACAGGCAACATCTTCTCTAACGAAGCTCCTGCACATCTACCTCCTTCAACACGCTACTCACCGAACGTCTCCACTGAGCAGCTCCTCACCACACGGCACCTCCAGCAACAGACTGTCTATCATATAACTTATATTATACAAGAAAACCACCTTAGAGTTTCCATCCATCCTGAGTGCTAGACAACATTATGCCACGAATTCCTACAACTTCTTTACACGGAAAACGCTTGTTTTCTGCTCAAACACACTATTTTTAGTTAATTTTACTTCTTTTCGCGTTAAACACTTAGGTTTAGCTGAAAAACTGTATATTTAATTAGTTTTACTTCTTTACACGGAAAACGCTTTTTTCTGTTCCAAAACACTGTTTTTTTAGTTAGTTTTTCTTATTTTAATGGAAAACCCTTTTTCTGCTCAAAAACAGTTTTTTTTAGTTAGTTTTACATATTTTTACCGCAAAAACTTATTTATGCTGAGTAACAGTGTTTTGGGCAACATTTTTACTTCTTTTTACGGAAAACAATCAGTTTTCCTTAAAAACTGATTTTTAGAAAGATTTATTTCTTTTCACGGAAAACACTTGTTTTCTCCTCAAAAACACTGTTTTTAATTAGTTTTACTTCTTTTCGCGCAAACTACTCAGTTTCTGCTGAAAAACAGTGTTTTGGAGACAGATTTACTTCCTATCACGGAAAATGCTTGTTTTCTGCTAAAAAACACTATATTATAGTAAGTGTTACTTCTTTTCGTGGAAACCACTCAGTTTTTGCTGAAAAACAGTGTTTTTGAGACAGATTTACTTTTCATCACGGAAACTGCTTGTTTTCTGCTCAAAAACATTGTTTTTTAAGTTAGTTTTACTTATTTTCGTGGAAAACTCTTGTTTTCTGCTCAAAAACTCTGTTTTTTAGTTAGTCTTACTCATTTTGACTGAAAACTCTTTTTCTGCTGAATATTTTTTTTTTTTAGAAAGTTTTAATTCTTTTCACGGAAAACGCTTGTTTTAATGGAAAATCCGCTTTTATGTTCAAAAACACTGTTTTTAGTTAGTTTTACTTATTTTCACTGAAAATATTTATTTTCTGCTGAAT
This sequence comes from Homarus americanus, assembly GCF_018991925.1. Classification (NCBI taxonomy): domain Eukaryota; kingdom Metazoa; phylum Arthropoda; class Malacostraca; order Decapoda; family Nephropidae; genus Homarus; species Homarus americanus. The sequence goes on along the minus strand of NW_024741901.1, from coordinate 6,755,583 downwards.
AACTGTTTTGGGCAACAGTTGTACTTCTTTTCACGCAAAACGATCAATTTTCCTGAAAAGCATTTGTTTATAGAAAGATTTATTTCTTTTCACGGAAAACGCTTGTTTTCTGCTCAAGAACACTGTTTTTTTTAGTTAGTTTTACTTCTTTTTGCGGAAACCACTCAGTTTTTGATGATAAACCGAGTTTTGGAGACAGTTTTACTTATCACGGAAAACGCTGTTTTCTGCTCCAAAACACTGTGTTATTTAGTTTTACTTCTTTTCGCGCTAAGGTATTAGTTTTTGCTGATAAAGAGTGTTGTAGGGGTATCGAGATATTAATGTTGTCTAGCACTCAGGATGGAAGGAAACTCTAATGTGGTTTTCTTGTATAATATATAAGTTATATGATAGACAGTCTGGTGCTGGAGGTGTTGCTTGTTCAGGAAGATGGGCAGAATGAGAGTTGGTTGGTGAGGAAGCTCAGAGAAGGACAGCTGGTGGGTCGCCATGCTAGCTGGCAGGAGCGAGGGCCACCAGGCAGGCGAGGAGAAGCGAGGGGCTGCCAGGCAGCGGCGGAGGAGGAGGTGTTGCTTGTTCAGGAAGATGGGCCAGAATGAGAGTTGGTTGGTGAGGAAGCTCAGAGAAGGACAGCTGGTGGGTCGCCATGCTCGCTGGCGGGAGAGAGGGCCGCCAGGCAGGCGAGGAGAAGTGAGGGGCTGCCAGGCAGCGGCGGAGGAGGAGGTGTTGCTTGTTCAGGAAGATGGGCCAGAATGAATCTCAAGGGAGAAACAGAGCTTATATACACCCAGCAGCGGCTATGAGTCATGGTGGGAAAACCCTAGAAGTAGCCGGTGACTAGTTCCGTTGCTAAGATAAGGCGGGCATTGGAATGCTGATACGCTTGGTTGCTAGGGAAGACGGTAACAGGTGGTGGCGTGGCTACGCAGTTAGGCAGTTGTAGGGGAGACGTCCACTACAGTGTACTTTAGTTCGTTTTACTTCTTTACAGGGAAAACACTTGTTTTCTGTTCAAAAATAGTGTTTTTTAGTAAGTTTAATTTATTTTCATGGAAGCCTCTTGTTTTTTGCTCAAAGACACAATGTTTTTAGTTAGTTTTACTTCTTTTCACGGAAAACACTCTTTTTTTTTTTTATGAAAACATTGTTTTGGAGACAGTTATATTTCTTATCGCGGAAAATGCTGTTTTCTGCTCAAAAACACTGGTTTTTTTAGTTAGTTTTACTTCTTTTAGCGGAAACTACTCGGTTTTTGCTTAAAACAGTGTTTTGGAGCCAGTTTTACTTCTTATCACGGAAAATGCTTGTTTTCTGCTGAAGAACACTGTTTTTAATTAATTATTTTTTACCTGTTTTAAGTTAGTTTTACTTCTTTTCACTGAAAACACTAATTTTCTGCTGAATAACAGTGGGTTTTTTAGGCAGTTAAATTCTTTTCACGGAAAACACTCAGTTTTTTCCAGAATTTGTTTTTTTTTTTAAAGTTTTACTTCTTTTCACGGAATACGGCTGTTTCTGCTCAAAAACGCGGTCTCTAGTTAGTTTTACTTCTCTTCACTGAAAAACATCATTTGAAACACTATTGAAAGTACACCAACCAGATATTGTGGGAGTTGTCGAACTGTTGTACAAGAACAGGAGAATCGACCCAGAGGAAAGTGAGTTCAGTATTGCTGGATTTGAGTCATTTACGAACCTTTCTCAAGAAACTTGCAAAAGGGATGTGGTTATCTATGCTAGGCAAGACCTTAGAGCAAGCCAGGCGAGGGTACAGGGAGAGCATGTTTTTGAAGAGTCCCAGTGGTGTAAAATTAAATTAAAGGGAGGGACTTACTTATCGTCGGGTGTATCCACAGATCCCCAAACTGTGGCCCACTAAACCAAAGGAACTTAAAAGCTTTCATAGACAATGCGGGGATGCTCAACCCTAGCCACCTCCTTATCATGGGGGACTTTAACTATGGCGACATCGACTGGAGAAACGTGTTCACCCCAAATGACTTGAATAACCCTGCTACTCCTTTTGTATAAACTCTGAGAGATATTTTTCTGTTCCAACATGTTAGAGACCCGACACATTACACAGAGGAGCAAACACCCAAGCCACTAGACCTCATCATAACAAACGAGGAGGCCAAACTGTAACACCTTGCTCCAGTTGGCACCAGTCACCATATAGTGTTGTCATTCAGATTTAACTGTTACCTAGTTCAGGATAAGGCCAAGCCAAGGTGCAAATATTACAAGGGAAATTACAACGGGATGAGGGAAGAGATGAGGGGTATCCACTGGCCTGACTCATTAAGGCACAAGAACACATACACTACGCTGAATATCATAACTAGTAGAGTAACCCATTTGATCGATAAATATATAACCAAGATCAAACCCAGTGCCTCTGGGAATACGAGGGGATCCCTACACATGAACCACGCAGCGGTCGACAAAGTTAAGAAAACCCAGAAATTCAAGACGTGGGTTGGGTCAAATGATGAGCAGGACAGGAGGATGTATGCAAGAGCCAGAAACCAAGCAAAGATAGAGTGTAGAAGGGCTGAAAAAGAGTTCCAGAGGATGGTTGCATGCAAGCGAGGTCAAGTCAAACCCAAAGGCGTTTTACCGCTATATAAAGTCGAAATTAAAAACGCGAGTAGGAGTATCAGACCTGAGGCTTGAAGATGGTAGTTACGCAGATTCTGACCAGGATAAAGCTGGTTCATTGAACAGCTTCTTTTCCTCGGTGTTCACAAGAGAGGATGCGAATAACTTTCCTGCGTTTGAGGACAGACGGTTCGACACAGCACTGACCCACAATGTTTTCACAGAAGAGGGTATTAGAAATAAACTGTCAAAGCTAAAGGTCCATAAGAGTCCCGGCCCTAACATGGTGCATCCTAGAGTGCTAAGAGAGTTGAGCAACGAGCTTGCCGAGCCCCTGAAGATCCTGTTTTGTAAATGCCTGGATGAACGAAAGGTCCCCAGTGAATGGAAAGTGGCTTATGTGAGTCCCATCTTCAAGAAGGGCGATCGTCACTCCACAAACAACTATAGACCGGTGAGCTTGACCAGCATAATATGTAAAGTACTTGAGAGTATTATCAGAGATGCCGCGATGGAACATCTATTACGAAACAACCTTGTAAAGGATTGCCAACACGGCGTTATGCCGGGGCGCTCCTGTATAACACAATTGCTCAAGGTATTGGATATTTGGACCCATATTCTGGAATGGGGTGGTAATGTCGACAATATTTACGTAGATTTTGCCAAGGCTTTCGACACTGTACCCCACGAAAGGCTGAAAATCAAACTGGTAGGGTACTGAATTCAGGGAAATGCCCTAGCGTGGATAGAAGACTTTCTACGTGACCGGAAACAGTGTGTGGTAATTAATGGCACGAAATCATCATCCGTACCTGTCACAAGCGGGGTACCACAGGGCAGTGTATTGGGCCCGCTGTTGTTTGTTTGTTTCATAAATGACATGCCTGACGTTGTACACTCCTCCATACAAATGTTTGCCGATGACGCCAGGTTATTTCGGGAAATAAAGAACCAAGCGGACTGTGAAGAGCTGCAGAAGGACCTCTGTGGGCTTCAAGAATGGTCGAAGAAATGGCTGCTGAGATTCAATGTCACGAAGTGTAAGAGGATGCACCTGGGGCGTACCAACGGTAAGGAGGCGTACCATATGTCCCAACGGGATGAAGAAACTGTACTAGTTGAGACTGTGTGTGAGAAGGACCTAGGTGTGTATGTTGACAATGAGCTGAAGTTCTCGGGCCATTGTGAGAAGAAGGTAAATCAGGCAAATGAATTATTGGGTCTTATAAGAAGGTCGTTCAGATATCTAGACGGTCCGTCCCTCGTGACGATCTTCAGGAGTGAAGTGCTTCCCCATCTGGAGTACTGTCACCCCATCTGGTCCCCGAGATATGCTAGGGACTGTCAGTTGGTTGAAAATGTTCAAAGGAGGGCCACCAAACTGGTGCCTGCACTTCGGCACCTCAGCTACCCTGAGAGATTGGAGCGCCTGAACTTGCCTAGCTTATACTACAGACGGGCAAGGAGGGACCTAGTTGAGGTTTATAAGCATCTCAGGGGGCACTACTCAGTTGAGTGTCCTTACTTGGAGCTGGCGGACGCTCGCCCCACAAGGGGTCACAGCTCAAGATTGAAGAAGCCGCAAGTCCAGAAAACCGTGAGGGCAAACTTTTTCGGAGTGAGGGTTGTAAACTCTTGGAACAATCTACCAGAGAGTGTTGTGACGGCACCGAGTGTGAGCTCTTTCAAGAGAAGACTTGACCAACACTGGAGCGGGTTCAGGTACATTCAGGAGCCGGTGCATGCCCAGTATTTGCCAACAGTGCGTGACAGAGACGTGACCGATCGCCCGGGCGGCTAGCGAGCCGACATTTTGGTGAAGAATATAAAGGAAAAGAGACGTGACCGATCGCCCAAGCGGCTAACAAGCCGATCAGTGGCGAAGAGGATAAAAGTAAAAAGAAGTAAAAGTAAGAACATCCGTTAGGTCTTGGAGATTTTGAGTTTGACAGAATCTTTCAGCAGATTAATGACTTTCTAAAATAGACAACTGACGCTCACTAAGCTACACACATCAGATTCCCTGATGTTTGGGCAACAAAATAATATAACTTCAGTAGCAATCGGAAATTCATGGATATCCCCACGGACGACATAAAGATATGTCATTCAGACTGACAACTTGACACTCACTTACTTGACAAGTTTTACTAACAATAAGGACAGTTGAAGCTTTCAACACCACTCACAATGGATCTTGAATGTTCCAACTGTAAACAGACATATCTAAGTTGCCTCACCAATTGCAACTACAGTTGTAATTTCAAATTCTGTCATTACTAAGGAATAATGAAGTCTCGGGTGCATTCTATGATTGAGAGAAAACGGAGGACTCAGGCGTCCTGAAGCGATGAGAAAACGAACTCCTTAGATGGGGAACTCAAATAAAGAAGTATAGCTGCATGTTTCGTGGGCTATTGAGCGTAATATGGATCGTCTGATTTTACGTGAACTGACGTGTATGACCGTGGTCATTACATAAGAAGGTCGTTCAGATATCTTGATCGTTACGAGGGACGTAACGATCTTCAAGAGTGAAGTGCTTCCCCATCTGGAGTACTGTCACCCCGTCTGGTCCCCGAGATATGCTAGGGACTGTCAGTTGGTTGAAAATGTTCAAAGGAGGGCCACCAGACTGGTGCCTGCCCTTCTGCACCTCAGCTACCCTGAGAGATTGGAGCGCCTAAACTTGCCTAGCTTATACTACAGACGGGCAAGGGGTGACCTAATAGAGGTGTATAAGCATCTCAAGGGGCGCTACTCAGTCGAGTGTCCTTACTTGGAGCTGGCGGACGCTCGCCCCACAAGGGGTCACAGCTCAAGATTGAAGAAGCCGCAAGTCCAGAAAACCGTGAGGGCAAACTTTTTCGGAGTGAGGGTTGTAAACTCTTGGAACAATCTACCAGAAAGTGTTGTGACGGCACCGAGTGTGAGCTCTTTCAAGACAAGACTTGACCATCACTGGAGCGGGTTCAGATACATTCAGGAGCCGGTGCATGCCCAGTACTTGCCAACAGTGCGTGACAGAGACGTGACCGATCGCCCAAGCTGCTAACGAGCCGATCTTTTGGTGAAGAGGATAAAAGAAAAGGAAAAGTAATCAGAGATGTGACCAATCGCTTGAGCGGCAGACGAGCCGATCACTGGAGAAGAGGATAAAAGTTTTCTGTGAACACAATGTGGGTCAGTGCTATGTCGAACCGTCTGTCCTCAAACGCAGGAAGGTTAATTGCATCCTCTCTTGTGAACACCGAGGAAAAGAAGCTGTTCAATGCCTCAGCTTTATCCTGGTCAGAATCTGCGTAACTACCATCTTCAAGCCTCAGGTCTGATACTCCTACTCGCGTTTTTAATTTCGACTTTATATAGCGGTAAAACGCCTTTGGGTTTGACTTGACCTCTCTTGCAACCAGCCTCTAGAACTCCTTTTCAGCCCTTCTACACTCTAACTTTGCTTGGTTTCTGGCTCTCGCATACACCCTCCTGTCCTGCTCATCGTTTGACCCAACCCACGTCTTGAATTTCTGGGTTTTCTTAACTTTGTCGACCGCTGCGTGGTTCATGTGTAGGGATCCCCTCGTATTCCTAGAGGCACTGGGTTTGATCTTGGGTATATATTTATCGATCAAATGGGTCGCTTTACTTGTTATGATATTCAGCGTAGTGTCTGCGTTCTTGTGCCTTAATAAGTCAGGCCAGTTGATACCCCTCATCTCTTCCCTCATCCCGTTGTAATTTCCCTTGTAATATTTGCACCTTGGCCTGGCCTTATCCTGAACTAGGTAACAGTTAAATCTAAATGACAACACTATATGGTGACTGGTGCTAACTGGGGCAAGGTGTTCCAGTTTGGCCACCATACCATCTTCGTTTGTTATGGTGAGTTCTAGTGGCTTGGGTGTGTGCTCCCCTCGGCTTAGCGCTTCAGGGATTATAAATGTAGGTTAGCACAAAGTATTTATTGAAGAAATAAGTCATAACACCCTTTTACCCCACATATAAATATTTATATATTTTATTATTTGATATCTTATATACTTTTTATTAAAACTTAATATTTTAGGTTGGGATATCATATTATGAATTGTAAATATTTATCGTCATGTCAGCTCTGTGGTGGAAGTCACCTGATGGGCGGCCACAGCTCAAGGCTTCAGCCGTCTGACGCAGGAGGTTTGGAACTGTCAAGTTAGTTGGTCAGTGTTACAAGTACTTTTTGGCCCTCATCTAGCAGGTGGACTGCTATGGGTCATTTTTCGTTAACCACCCATCACCTTTTTTCACATGAAAAAAAAAATCGCTTGATTTCTTGCTGTTTTAGATGATCTGATATTTGTCTTTGGGGCAAATCACTTGGTAAATATTTACTGTCGGACATGAGTCCCTAGGGGTTGACCAATATGTTTTTCCAGTGTATTTTTGGTAAATTTTTACGAAACTGTAATCCTTAGAAGTTGTTTGTTGATTTTCTATATTTTTGCTGTACTTATGGTTTTGATTATTTTAAGTACTGTATTTAAAAAAAATGTAATTATATAGGACTAACCCGCGAGTGAAATTGATTGAAAACAATTATAAAAACTCCGGATTTTCATTGTTATATTATAGTGGACACTGTTGTAGTTTGTGGAAATATGTTAAAGAACAGACCTAACCAACCAAACCAAACAAACCTTACCTAACCTTACCTAACTTCCCCGGTATATTAAACAGAAAGAACTTAATATGATATGGTGAAATTTGAGGCATTTTCTGGATGTGAGATATACGGCCACATCGGCGCTATGCAGCCCTGGTTGGTTAGTCCTATATATTAACCAAAGAAACGACAACTTTCTAATATAATTTTAAGTATTTTTTTTTATTATTTACTATATCCTGCTTCACAATTCTCCTCCTGGCGCCATTTTTGTTGTTTACTTCACTGAATCCCTCTTCAAGAGACGTTTCCTAAATGATGGTAAACGCTTCCACGAATTCCTCCTGATGTATATCACCCTCAATATTAAGGTAAGTTGTTTAACACGTAAATTAACACGATAATGCATAGACCCTAATAAAACCTGACCTAACATACCCAACCTATGGGTATGTTAGGTCAGGTTCTGTTAGGTTCTATTCCATTTCTGTGTTTAATATCATGCTATTAGTGTGTTAAAAAAAAATCACACATTTCCTTCAGGTGATAACAGTTCCGTAAATCTTTACCGTATTTTGGTATGTCTTAAGCGAATCTGACCTTCATATTGGGCAGAAATTAATCGTTTTTGTCCCCACTCCGATCCCCCAACAATAATGGGGGAGAAAGCCTGGGAAATCGGGGTTTTGGGGTGGGGGAAAACACGTAAACGAGTCATCTAAACTCGCCTAACCTAGGTAATTGTGCAGATTACAGCAACCAATGAATTCCGGAAATTCACTAAACTCAATCGATAGAACTATTTTTTCTATTATCAATTTCTTATATACACTTCTGCGCAAAATTGAAATATTGAAGTTAGTGAATTTTAAAAAGAATAAAAGTTAAAGGTGTAGATAATGGCTACCACCAGAAGTTGTTTGTTGATATTCTTTATTTTTGCTGTACTTATTGTTTTGATGATTTTAAGAAACGACAAATTTCTATTATGATTTAAAGTATATTAAAAAAAAATAACATACTCTATCCGGCTTCACAATTCTCCTCCCGGCGCTATTTTGTTCCTATAAATGATGGTGAACGCTTCCACGAATTTCTCCTCGCCATTGCTGATGTATCAACCTATTAGAACCTAGTAGAACCTGACTGAACACATCCAACCTATGGGTATGATAGGTCAGTGTCATGGCTTTGGTATCGTAGTGGTGTAAGAGTGGATTATATTATATAGAGATTACAATATATTGTGTTTCTTATATTTCTTACCGTAGAGTTCGATACCTTCACTCTGGTTACTTACAGGAGATTATGGTGTATCTACGTAGAAATTCACTCCACCACCCGACATTCCATGATTTATACTTGATAAATGATGATTTAATGAATTCTTTTAATTTCCAACATCCATCAAAGTTATTGGCTATACTTTGCCATAACCAATCAGTCATTGCCTTTAGTAATACAGTGGTTCCTCGGTTAACGAGCACAATTCGTTCTAGAAGTTTGCTCGTAAACCGAAAAACTCGTTAACCGAAACCATTGTTTCAATGGGTTTTTGGGTAATTGGTTCCAGCTCACCGAAAATTGCCTAAGATCAACAAAAAAGGTAGTAAAGTACACTTACTTTGAGGTGTGTATGTTGGGAATTAGAATGGGAGTGGAGGAGAAGGGAGAAGAGAAGGCATTGGGGTGGAAGAGAAGGGAGAAGAGAAGGCATTGGGGTGGAAGAGAAGTCACCCCATGGCACCATTTCACCCATAAAATTTTAGTTCTCTTGGTGTAATTCAAGATTATTTTCTTTAAATCAACACTGCACTGCATTATATATTGTCAATATGTAAAATAAATTTCAAATTGACCAATAATTTGCTTGGAAACACAGAAAAAAGTGTTTAGTTGAAGAGAGTCTCAAGCAAGATGTTACCTCCACTGAAAAGACACAGACTTCAATTATGTTCAATAATTGTTAAAATGACTAAAAAAAATTTAATATAAAACTTTTAAAATTATGAATTGTATAAACTTCTTGACATTTACTAAAATAGTAAGGAATTTAAGCCCTAGAACCGATTACTGTATTGGCGGACTAATACTACAGCTGGTGGACCGCCAAATGCAAGCGAAAACATGTTGAGGTCGGCTCGTAAAAAACTCGTCATTTGAGGGATTGCTTGTTAACCGAAGTTAATAATCTTATGGAAGGTAACTCGTTAACTGAAATAGGATAGGATCACAGATACGGGCAGATAATTGCACTTACATTTATTTGTCAAGCTTCCATACAATGATTTACAATTTGCATGGATATATGAGTCACTCACGTTCACGCTGTAACAAATTAATCTTCTAAAAGAGGGAATTTTCAACTTGGAAACACATGTGGTTACTCTATTATGGGTATGACTTAACAGAGCCTTAATTCTTCAAATGAAACATTAACTGCCAGCCTGGATTGCTCTTGTTGCAACCAGGCTTCCGCACAAGAACTTCTTTCACGGGGAATAACAACAAAAAGGTACTCTTGGGTTACCACACATAGTCTCGTCTCACTGACAGTCACTGTAGATGGTTGTCGCAGCAAGGAGAACTGGTAAGCATGACTTGTTTAACCACATATGTGCAATAGACCAGCCTGGATTGCTTTTGTTGCAACCAGGCTTCCACACGTGATATTTCCACGAGGATAACAAACCTAGGTTAATACACTTAGTCTCGTGTTGATCACGGTCACTGTAGACGGGTGTCGTGCAGGAGAACTCTGTCAGTGTGAATTGATTAACCATTTACTGTAGGTTTGATAGGTCATCATGGATTGCTCTTGTCGCAACCAGGCATCCACACATGATATTTCCGCGGAATAACAACTTAGGTTAACACACTTAATCTCGTGTCGAAGACGGTCCACAGGACAGGGTGGCAGTGGACGACTCTGTGTGGTCTCCCGTTCCCTTCAGGAGGGAGAGGATGGGGTTGACGTCTTAACTAACCCATGGCCTAGGGGATACTATTTAAAATGAGGTTTTGGGGCGTGAGGCACTGAACAGTACAACACTGTCTCACTGGCCTCCACCTATCGGCTGGCTAACATACCACTGATGGAAAATATGTGTAGCAGTTATGGCTCACCGAGTGCCTTATCTCTAGTAAAACAAACTTAGAGTTGATTAAATATCTCACATATCCACTAATGAAATAGTGATGACAGAATCACGGCTCGCCTGGTCCCTTATCTACCGTAAACAAACATTTGGGATGGGTTGCGCGGGGTAGACCCAACGCAACCCATGACAGTCAGGTTCTATTAGGTTCTATGCATTGTTAAAATTTTTGTGTTTAATATCATGATATTAGTGTGTAGAAAAATTTTCAACTAATTCGGAAAATTCCTACTGGTGGTAGCAGTTATCTACACCTTTACCGAATAAAATCAGAGCACCTGACTCAGACTCTGACCCTGACTCGGAGTAAGGTAAAAAATACTGTAACGGTTATTTATATTATTGTGGAGGCTGACCACCAGGGGTCCAGGGGCAGAACCCCCAGTTAGGTGGTTAGGTCAGGTTTAGTTTGGTTGTATTGTATAATCACTCGGTTTTTTTGCTCTCCCCCACCCAAAATCCCGAATTCCCATGCTCTTCCCCATATTGCTATAGGGAGGGGGGTGGCTAAATCACAAACGAGTGATTTCCAACATAATAAAGGTCAGATTTGAACTATTCACACCAAAATCCATCAGAAAACCATTTTTTTTTTCATTTTCCATGGTTGCTGTAATATGCATATTTTTCCCTAACCTAACCTAACAACTTAACGTAACATAACCTAACGTAACCTTACCTAACCCCTAGCCGGGGGCAATGCTGTACTCCCAGTAGGCCTAGCTTAAATTAACCGAACCTATCCTTTTCTATTCATTTCCAACTAGTATAAATGGAGATCTAAATGTTTCCGTAGTTTAAAAGTTTGGGGATAGGTTCATGGTCATCGACCTCCTCGTCGAACCCTTCTTCGAGTGGCACAGGTGCAGCACGTTCCTGGTGAGGGTGGTATCTTGGTCCTTGAGGTGGGTAGAGTCGCGCAGATGTGGTATAGAACCGGTGGTGACGATCTGAAGGGTGTAGATCCAGAGAGAGGTATCGCATGAAATGCTGCTGGAAGTACTCGCTCTTCATCCAGGTCTCTTGGTCCATGGTCCACTCCTTGAAGTCACGCCACAAGTGTTCGATGGTCTGGGTGTGCACTCAAGGGTCGTTGGGGCCACAAATTGTTCAGAGTGGTTAATCACCCAATGAGTGAAACCTTCAGACTGCAGTGATGAGTAGGCCTTCCATCCATCACTAACAATGATGCTCCGAGGACGAATGTAGTGTTTGATAAGGGGAATGAGTGTCTTCGCCAATCTGTCCTGGTTTGCTTCATTTAGGGGCACAATAATTTTTTTCTTACTCTCCTTCTCAATGCCCCCAAAGAGCCACATTGTACTCAATTAACTACCTCGCTCATATTTTCGCTTGACAAAAATGTCTCGTCGGTTTTGACCACAACACCATCACCACCTATGCACTCCTGGTTGTCAAGCCATTCTGAAGTTACCTCGGAGCAGAAACTCCGCCAGTGCACACTCGTTTTGGACGACAATTGCAGGCACACAATAACCGTTTTGTGATCCCAGCACTTTTGAAGCCAGTGATTAACGAAAATCACAAGTTCCACAGAGGTAAGCGTGTATGATCAAGGAAAGTGCCGTAATAGTCTGAGGTAACTTATTGACAGATCTTCGTTTTCTTCCTCTTTCCGTACCTCCTTGATCAATTACAGAACCACTGGTGCTTGTCCTTTCTAAATTTACAAGGCAATTTACAGTGTGGGCACTCAACAGACGTAGGGAGAACATAAGATTACGTAGGAATTGGACAGCATGATCGACTTTCTTGTAAAACTCGACAATAAATTTAAAATAATCGTAGGAGCACGAATCATACCCAACCTCCATCACGGCCATTGTCACACTGGTAATTTAAATTCAAATCCGTACTTAGGCTGCTCCCTTTGAAAACATTCAAATGTGATTGGTCGAAAAAATTCACGTGATGAGATCGTCAGTCAACATTGCGCATGCGTGATGTAAACACACTCATAGTTAACTCGGTTTTACGCAGATAACATCTCTTCACAGAGACGAAAACTGAAAAGTACGTAAAATCAATAATTCAATTGTGTTGCTTTTTTCCATTTCCGAATGGTAAATATGGGGTTAAAAATGCTCAGATAGGGAGATCTAAATGTTTCAGTAATTATAACTTTGGGGCGCGCTACGTCCTAAAGGAAAATTAAACCAATCACTTTTTTTTTTGAATGCCCAACTAATTTCAAGTTTATTCTTTCATTTCTCGAAGAAATCTATTAAATGATAGAGAATTTTTTTTTAAAAAGGTGGTGGGCTGTTATTGAAAAATGACCCTGCTATGCATTTTGAAGCAGCGTCAGTATTGCTAACACTAATGCCAACCTCTTTAATTGTCATTATTATTACTGTACTGTAGTATTTTTTGTTTGTTTTATGTCTATAACTAAAATATGTTTCTTGTGTTTTTCATGATGATTCCTCGTTTATTCTACTGATAATCATTTTGTTTACCATTCCAGGTATTGGGGTAATGGATTCAGTAATGAATACTAATTCAGTTACATTAACAGGTACTGTGTCTTAAAATGATGTTAAAGTGAAGTTTCAACAACAAAAATGTCATCAAACTTAGTGGTCTTCCAAGCTAGTGATCTTCAGCAACTGAAGTTCCTTCATCAAGGCAACGCTAGACTGAAGGTAAGGTGAAGGACTCATAAATGGTCTCCAATGAAATAAATTTCAGATATTTATGTATAGTGTATGTTAAGTATCACAGTACAGAGTACTGTACTATACAGTACACCCTCTCATAAAAGGATTTCTCATTAAGGGATATTCCCAATACAGTTAGGCTACATTACAGCAAAATAGCCCAGTCTAATGTTTTTGTAATAGAGGTACAGTAATTATATAAATGAGTGATTATTGATGACTGACTTGGTGCCAAATATTCATAGAAATCAATTAGGTAATTATTTACTACTTCATAGCCGCTTTTTTCATAGAAAACGAATTTAGAAATGCCGCAGTTTCACTGTGTTCTATAGTGGACACTCGTAGTTATGACAAAAGTGTAAAAAAAATTTATTTAAAAGTTCAATCTAACCTAGCATAGCATATTAACCAATGATTATAAAAATGCTCCAATTTCACTGTGTTTTATAGTGGACACTGTTGCAGGTTTTGCAAATGTGTTAAAAAGTGGTTATTTCTAAATTAAACCCAACCTAACCTTGATAAGAAAAAGAAGCAGCAGAAGCAATGATAAAAGACCTCATCAACCTAACCAAACAAATCTACTTCACCTTACCTAACTTCCCAGCTGTAAGGCTCCTTCCCCCGGCAGACCTCCCAGTATAGTAAACAGAAAGAACTTACTATGATATGATGTACATTGTACAGTCAACCCTCGCTTTACTCGGTCCCACTTTACGCGTTTCCACGTTTACGCGGTACCCTGCCGAACACGGAATGCTCACTTTCTGCGGTGTGTGTACCCTTTTACGCGGAGAGCGGCGCGAGCAGGGTGCGCACAAGGTCGCCCAGTCATCAAAACATTACTGAGTTCTTAACCTGCCACCCACCACAGCCGGCCCAAGTCAGTGATAGTGATAATGATAGTGAGGATATGGACTTATATGGACTTTGAGGGGTTTGACAAAGAGGCCCTGCAAGCCTCTGTGGTGGATAGTGATACAAGTGATACACGTGAGGCGCCAATAATCTGCCCTCTGCCTCGGAACCCACCCCCCATCCCCGTGTGCCCAGCCATCTTTTCTACTAATGTAAGTGTTAAAAAACCTAAAAGTATTGATATTTCTCTTAATTATAAATTGTGTGTGCATACCATCATGAAATTAAGAAGTTATTTTTACTACAACGTAGGTATTGTGTCTGAAAAAGTGGAGTTTGGGGGTCGGCCCGGTCTCTATTTCAATTAATCCCATATGTTATGTTGTTCACTTTACGCGTTTCTCACTTTACGCGGGCCGCCGTGGGTTCAATTGACCGCGTAAAGTGAAGGTTCACTGTAATTTCATGTTTTTTGTGAATGTGACAGCAGCTGCCCTTACCAAATGGTTCATAAGCGTATATACTGAGCATCGGTGTCGATTCGGCCCCCAGTGGCAGAGTGTTTTGAAATACGTCGATACGATCGGCTTTTTACATCCTGGGACGAGACGTCACCACTGCATTACCGCTGAGAAGACAAAGTAGTGTGCACA
>NW_024741901.1:6715604-6740884 GCF_018991925.1 Homarus americanus | reverse complement strand
AATATAACACAACTCTGACACCTCATGAGCATCAAATGATGGGAGTCCAAACAATTAAAGGGAAGCAAGCAACAAGAATCAACCAAATAATGGGGAGTCCTAATTAATGGATTCAAAGCAAATTAAGGTCAACAATTGATAGAATCAGACATACAGGGAGTCAGCAATTAATGGGAATCAAACAATTATAAGAATCAAACGCGAACAAAATAACTTTCTCGGCAGTGGCCTGAGGGAAAGGTTCACGGAACCACGGTGATGCCACGCTCAGGTTAGAAACGTCCACTTCAGCTCCAACCAGCGGCGTCTTGTGAAGAGCAGGAGAACACCAGAACACCCGACGGAATGTGGTATACGATGGTAAATGACCAAGAGTTGGCGGTTATTGGTGAGTCTGGGAGCTTTAACCTGAGTCCAGGACCTATGATGGGAATCACAACCAGGGTAGCGGACATGAGGTAGCTAGATACTGTGGTATATAACGTGGGTTGAAATCTGCGGTGGCAGGTAGTCGCTGCCCGTTCTCACCTCAATCCAACCACCCCAAATGTCGTCTGCACCAGCGCGAGTTAGCAGCGGTAACCGGCGGATCGTTCCGCCCTTGCCGTATTAATGGTTATTGCTCATTTTCAAAACATTAATTCAATATAAAAACATTCAGTAATAAACAACAATGAATCTTTCAAAAGAAATGGCGCTGTTTACGATTGCGTCGTCTGCGTTGGCGGGCCGTTCAACCGTCGAAATTCAAGGTTTCGCCGTCAAAATTTTATTTATTTATTTTTGTGTGTTCAATAAAATCGTTGAGAATACTTCGCAATTTGAAAAGCTACTATCGACATTTAATCCTTCAATATGTCTTCAAAAAGACCATGGCCCTAGAGAAAGTGGTGCTAGTGCTTCCAGCATGCACAATTCACTATCTATCCAGGAAAGGGTGAATTTCCATGGTCGGCACCCAAGTCGAGGTTGCGGACTAGAAAGTACAACCTGTGTATTATTATTATTATTATTATTATTATTATTATTATTATTATTATTATTATTATTACTACTGTACCTGTATTGCATTTTCACCCCCCCAGGTGAAATCCGAAAAATTCCGAAATCCGAAACACAGCTGGCCCCAAGGATTTCGGATAAGGGATTGTCAACCTGGGCCCTACTGTATTCTTATCTAGGCATGCTGTTCGGATGTTATACAAGAGCTGATCCAGGGGGGGAGGTCCTGGGGGTCCGGACCCCCCCTTTTCACCAGAAAATTCCAATACAGTACTTTTTCTTTAATGCAGTATAGTTCTCAGGCATTTTTGTATACGTACAGGTAGTTCTGCTATAACGCGATAATTGTGTTCTTGTAAAATATCGTGTTATAGAAAATCGCGTAATAGAAATAACAGGGCTTATGGAGAAAATAGGGTTAGGTGCAGATTACTCGAAATCGAAAAAATTTAGTAGTTAGCCTAACACAAAGGATAGCACAGTCTAAATAAATGTTACATTCATATCTAATAATGAAATCATACAGTAAATGTAACACTTTACTTGATGGGGGAGAAGGGTGATTTTGAGGTTGATAAAATCGAGCTTCTCTTCAAGTGTTATATCCTTTCTTTTACGATCATCACCGGGAATTCTATCACCAGAACGCTTCTTGTTGATATTCTTCTTTACTATATTCACAGTTAATACTGTACCACAAAATTGGAGAAAGAGTAAGCAAAAATCGCGTTATAGCAAACAAGCGTTCGCGTTATACAAATATCGTTCCTAATTCATAAATCGCGTTAGAGCAAATTCGCGTTATCAAAACACGCGTTATAGCAGAACTCACTGTAGTAAAAAGTATTTGCTATTGACTTCAGAATATCTCCTAATATTAAGTGTTCATGGCTTCAAAATGGCCTCAAATTGCCCAAGATATTGGTCAGATTTAAAAAAAATTAAGGGGAGGGCTTACAGGACCCCCCTCTCCTCCCCCCCCCTCCCTCCCCCCAAAAATCCCCAGCTGGGTGTGCTCGATGCACTCGCCATGTTCCCTCACCCACAATTTCTTGGACCCCTCCTTTGGATATTCCTGGATCCGCCCCTGTTATTAGGGCTCTATATCACACAGTCCTCAGACAAATTTGTTACAGAGATTCTGTGACTAACCATTTTGGATTTCTGATAATTAAGTGTAGTAGGTATTAGGCAGCTATCAAACTAGGAGGTACTACTGCCTGGGAAGATATTGGAAGCTAAATATGTTGTCTAATGGTAGACCCTGCTGCAGGGTTGTTATGATTTAAATCAAATGATTTAAATCACATGATTTAAATCGATTTAAATCAGAGTAAAAAAAAATCATGATTTAAATCAAAATGATTTTTTTACTAATACCCTGTAGCTGTTTTCTCTTTTTATTCTACATTATTGAAAAGTATATGCAATGCAGCAGGCTAATAACATTATTTGGATTTACATAATTATGTACAGTACTCCCTCTTTATCGACGGGGGTTACGTTCTGCAAACGGCCGTCGATAAAGAAACCGTCGATACGGTGATGGTTACGTAATTTTTCTAACTATTATTAGCATATGTTGAATAAATGTACCTTTGAGCATTAATGCGTTTCCTTTACACATAACCTTAAATAATAGTGTATAAATAATAATATAATAAGTGGACAAAAATACTAGCAAACTTACGATTTCATTTATTGAAGTGAACATCGGTCCTTACAGTAAACAAAACAGTGTACAGTACAGTAAAAGTCCAAAAATCCGGATGCCCAAGGCAAATTGTTTACCATTTATTATTACAACACTTTACACTGAAACGCGGGTAGTTTCAACAAAAATATTGTATATTTCCATTCAAGTATTTATTCAAGTCAATTAGGAGGGAATATTATTGTAATACAACAGTTTTTTAACTAAACCATTCGAAAAGTGATTACGGTAACATCTTTTGAACGAAAGAAAGTGAGTCATTGTTTTCGTCACGATTTGATCCCACTTTCCACTTTAATACGTACGTCATTTTAGCAAAAATATTACATTTCCGTGAATGTATTATATCAAGCACAGTATGAATAGAATATCATTGTAATATAACAGAATTTTAACCGAAAACTATTAAAAAAACGAGTAACATCTCAAGAACATCGGAAGCTTAGGTAAAGTCTTTTGTTTCCGTCATGTATTTTATCCTATTTTACATTGAAATATGTCACGTTTCAGCAAAACTACTATTTATTTCCGAGAATATATTCATTCAGGCGAAGTTTAGGTAAAATATACGTGTGATGTAATAATTTTTTAACTGAAAACGATTCGAAAAACACTTACCCTCTAGCCCTGTTCAAGGAGAGGACTGGGAGAAGCTGTTTGGTGCTGCAGACGATGACAAGGAAAATGATTTTGATGGATTTTAATGAAAATATTCAGAAATATGGTATCGTAATATTTATTCAAGTCAATTAGGATATTATTGTAATACAATACAACAGTTTTTTAACTAAACCATTCGAAAAGTGATTACGGTAACATCTTTTGAACGAAAGAAAGCGCAAGTCATTGTTTTCGTCACGATTTGATCCCACTTTCCACTGTAATACGTACGTCATTTTAGCAAAAATATTACATTTCCGTGAATGTATTATATCAAGCACAGTATGAATAGAATATCATTGTAATATAACAGAATTTTAACCGAAAACTATTAAAAAAACGAGTAACATCTCAAGAACATCGGAAGCTTAGGTAAAGTCTTTTGTTTCCGTCATGTATTTTATCCTATTTTACATTGAAATACATCACGTTTCAGCAAAACTACTATTTATTTCCGAGAATATATTCATTCAGGCGCAGTTTAGGTAAAATATACGTGTGATGTAATAATTTTTTAACTGAAAACGATTCGAAAAACACGTACCCTCTAGCCCTGTTCAAGGAGAGGACTGGGAGAAGCTGTTTGGTGCCAAAATAAAAATCCGGCTAAATAATCCGTCGATAATCGAAACCGTCGATAAAAAATCCGTCGATAAAGAGGGAGTACTGTACTGTATTATAGTCTGTTCTCTCCAGTTTTGCAAAACTTTGATCATATCATAAGGTCTCATTATTAATGTACCATATATCTCGGCCTATAAGGCGTCGGGGTGCATAAGACGGCCCCCCCAAATTTCCATTTAAGAAGTAGCTTTTGAGCTCTATTCACTGTATATGACCAGTACCCCAAATGTGACACTTACCCAGTGACTCAGTAGTCCTTTACCAACCATCCTTGGTTTTTTAAAATTAGGCCAATTCACTTCAAGTAATGTCATCAAATGTTACCCGCTGGTGTAGTGTAAACACTAGTGACGTCACTGAAGCGTCTGCTATTTACCGGTAACTGGAACTAATGTCTGTGTCGAGTAAAATTTTTCCATTTACTTGAAATATATATATACAGTATTACCCCGCCTAACGCGGTTTCACTTAACGCGTTTTATCATATACGCGGTGCCTCGCCAGAGCTGAACTTTCACTTAACACGGATTTTTTCCACATATACGCGGTGAGTGTCCGGCTCGAGACGCTATTTGTAGATTTGCGCCACCCTGCCTGACTGCCTGTTTTAGCTCATAAAATTCATACAAATTACCCGGCCAGAATATAATTTACATTGCTGGAATTCTTATAATTTGGTGATCATTTTGAATATAAACATCATATATTTTGCATTAGACATACAAATTTTAGATAAAAATTTTTCTCAGAGTAACTATGTTATCTTTTGTGCAAAATATATGACATTTATATTCAAAATATTCCTGGTCTTACAAGGAATCCAGCAATGTCAATTGTATTATCCTAACTTTAGTTTGAGGTATTATTTATTAAAATTTAGTGGTTTTCCCCCAAAAATTTCTCAGAGAGGGAAGAGCCGGCAGTGTAGTGTGAGAGGGGGAGGGAGTTGAGTCCATTATTTGAATGGACATTAACTTGGCGACTGTATTTCTCTATTTCTCTTAAGTATTAATTGTGTGCATGTACCATCATAAAATTAAGATGTTATTTTTACTACAACATAGTTATGTGTCTTCAAAAAGTGGAGTTTGGGGGTCGGGCCGGTTTCTATTGGAATTAATCCCATATGTTCTGTTGTTCACTTAACGCGGATTTCACTTAACACGGGACCCTCTGGGTTCTATTGACCGCGTTAAGTGGGGTACAACTGTATATATATACAGTATTACCCCGCTTAACGCGGTTTCGCTTAGTGTGTTTTACCGTATACGCGGTGCCTCGCCAGAGCCGAACTTTCACCTAACGCTGGTTTTTTCCACATATGCGCGGTGAGTGTCCGGCTCAAGAGCTATTTTTAGATTCGCCCCACCCCCCACCCTGCCTGACTGCCTGTTTTAGCTCATAAAATTCATACAAATTACCCGGCCAGAATATAATTTACATTGCTGGAATTCTTACAATATGATGATCATTTTGAATATAAACATCATAGATTTTGCATTAGACATACAAATTTTAGATATAATGTTTACTCTGAGTAAATATGTTATTTTTTGTGCAAAATATATGACATTTGTATTCAAAATATTCCTGGGCTTACAAGGAATCCAGCAATGTCAATTATATTATCCTAACTTTAGTTTGAGGTATTATTTATTACTAAAAAGGTAAATATTCTGGTTTTCCCACACATCTGGTAGGGACGGTTGGTGGGGGGTGGGGGGAGGGAGGGACCGACCGACCATCTGTTACCGTGTGAAGAATATTTTTTTTTTTTTATTAATTGAAGATATTTGTTTTAGCTCATAAAATTCATACAAATTACCCGGTCAGAATATAATTTACATTGCTGGAATTCTTACAATTTGGTGATCATTTTGAATATAAACATCATAGTTTTTGCATTAGACATACAAATTTTAGATATAATGTTTACTCTGAGTAAATATGTTATCTTTTGTGCAAAATATATGACATTTATATTCAAAATATTCCTGGTCTTACAAGGAATCCAGCAATGTCAATTGTATTATCCTAACTTTAGTTTGAGGTATTATTTATTAAAATTTAGTGGTTTTCCCCCCAAAATTTCTCAGAGAGGGAAGAGCCAGCAGTGTAGTGTGAGAAGAGGGGGAGGGAGTTGAGTCCATTATTTGAATGGACATTAACTTGGCGACTGTATTTCTCTATTTCTCTTAAGTATTAATTGTGTGCATGTACCATCATAAAATTAAGATGTTATTTTTACTACAACATAGTTATGTGTCTTCAAAAAGTGGAGTTTGGGGGTCGGGCTGGTTTCTATTGGAATTAATCCCATATGTTCTGTTGTTCACTTAGCGGTTTCACTTAACACGGTGCACCTGTGGTTTTATTGACCGCTAAGCGGGTACTAATGATATATATATACAGTGGGTATGCTATAACGAATCTAATTGGTTCTAGAACCTGTTCGTTATAGCATTGCTCGTATAGGATTAATCCGCTCCAGGCCCCAAATACAACCACACTTAACACTGAAAAATATAACATAATTGTAAAATTGTAAAAAGTGCATAAATATGCATCTAAACCCCTGAAATAAAGAATATAATTAATATTTGTAATAAAAACAATAAATTAGAAAAAAAATTAAATAATGTTCATGTAGGAGTTTTGTTCGTTATAGCATTCTCAATTTTATAGGTAAAACCGTCGCTATTAGTGATCCGTCAAGTAGCAATTCTACTGTATATATATATATATATATATATATATATATATATATATATATATATATATATATATATATATATATATATATATATATATATATATATATATATATATATATATATATATATATATATATATATATATATATATATATATATATATATATATATATATATATATATATATATATATATATATATATATATATATATATATATATATTATATATATATACAGTTGGTCCTCACATTAACTGCTTTCACCGCTATCATGTGCTCTTGCCACAGAACCTAACATTACATTGGCGTCATAACGCCATTCCATGAGAGTGTCCGCGCGACGCTATTTTTAGATTTGCCCCACGCCACACCCACCCGCCCACCTGCCTGCCTCCTCCGCTAAGGCTGTAAGGTTATATAATGTGTCTTTGTTATATCACTGACGCCATATGATCGCATAAGACCTGTGATTACCATGCACCTACCCTCTGCTGCTAGCTGTAATTGGCTTAAAGTATTATGAGATCGCGGTCCACCAAGTAGGGAGGGAGGGAGGACCACGCTTAGTCAGCGACAGTCTCATCCTCAAGACCTGCAGCACCAAGATCCATTGAAACACCCAGAAATGGCTTCCGCCGACCACCACCCCCAGAGAAAAAACTCTTCTTACTCTGGACCCAGCGGCACTAAGCCAAAGAGGACACACGCCTTAAGCTACGAGGTGAAGTACCAACATCTAAGATTTGGAGAAAGGAACACGGCAAGTTGATTCAAGGCTTCAGCATGTATACCAACGACCCACGATCCGGATCTTCATGAAGAAGGATTCAGCTAAGATAAAGGAGCACATGAAGATCACAAAGTCTACAGGTGCTTTATGATCAAGTATTTTCACAACCGGTGCTTTTCAAGACAGAAAAAATTATCAGAGGTACTTTGCGCGCTGGCTACGACGCGCGAACATGGGCGTCGACACGCCTGGTGAAGGACTAATACGACGCGAACTGTGCTACGGCAGTGGCACGGAAGATGGGAACCAGAGCCCAAACCCTTACTGCTTCCTCTGCGGCGGTTACAGAGGTTCAAGATCCAGGAATAAGATCACCAATATAAACACAAGAATGCCAGCAGGATTCGGGCCGAAAATGCAGAAGGAACGATCACCGTCTTGTTTGCCACCACCAATGCCCGCTGTACCTGTAAGCCTGCTATCGGTGATCCACACAGCCCGCGAAGTCAGACGCTTACAAAAACCATGGACATGACCAAGTTAAATGTCCACCGGCTGACAGCACGAAGGGCATGGATGTTCTCTACACTGTCCTCTCTCCTGGTTTGATGACTGTTTTGTTCCCGATGTAAAGAAATTCAGAGCAACAGAATGTCCCATTTAATATTTTGTTGTTGCTGACAACGCACCAGACACTTCTACTGTTAGATCGTCACCCCAACGTAAAAGTGTCTTCTTCCTCCCAACACTACGTCTATATTACAGCCTATGGACCAGGAGTTGATTTGCAATGTGAAAGCTGCATTCTCAACAAAAAAATTCCAGCTCCTGAACGACTACACCAACACTAGGAAGAGTTGCGTGACCTGAGGACACCACCACCGATAGCAAGAGCGACGAAGATGAGGAACAACGGTTAGAACAGCAAAAATACTCTTCAAACAATTCTGGAGTATTTAACATCAAGAAAGCTGTGGACATCTTGGTGGAGTCAAGGGATCAGCTGTCTATTGCTACAATTCACGCATGGAGCATTATGTGTTGCATGGAATACCAGGAGAGGAGGAGTCAATCTGTGACTGGTGAGTTCCAACGTTGCAGTAGCAGGGACTTTGCCAGAGAGAAGTTTTCGCGCAGACTGTTACAGTTCCAGGCTTCTCCGAGACCACCAACGACGATCCTGGAGGTGATCAGAGATCCTGAAGTGACTGCCGACGAGATGATGGAAGAAGAACACGTCAGTGAAAGGAGGAAGAAGGTGCGCTAGTCTCCTAAGAACACAGTTTAAGTCATAGTGATATTATGTGCCATGGAGTTTGCAGAGAAAATTAAGTCCGCCCTTTCCCGGGCGACAATGACGATGACCGCTATGGTCTTCCATAACCGCTGGTGCAGGCTATGGAGCCGCACATCACGGGGTGTATCAATGCATAACATCAACGCCAGCCATCAGCAAAGAGCAACAGATTTTTCACCAAGCAACCCACCACAGCCAGCCTCCAAGCCAGTGATAGTGACAGTGAAGTTGATTCTTGAGGATTTGGTTTCAGGGAAGTCTCTGGACAACTGTAAGTGACAGTGATGATGATTCACCTAGTAATGGTGATTCACCTGAGGGCCAGTAATCTGCCCTCTGCCTCGAACCAGCCTCCATCCTCAGAGTGCCGACTCCATCTCTTCTACTACCGTAGTGTTACACCAAATTTTAGTTTTAACCTATTCTTTATTTTTCCTCTGTTAACCTTTTATCTTTCCTTAACCTAACCTCTTCTATATTATTTGTTTTTTCATAATACCATCATAGTTAAGATAGTTCTTTTTCCTACAACATAGTTGTGTGTCGGCCAAAAGGAGTTTGGGATCGGCCTGACCCCATTTCAATTAATCCCATATGTTATGTTATTCACTTTGCTTCCTCACTTTCCATGGACTGGTTACATTAACCGCAGAATGAGGACCAACTGTATAGAGTATATATATATATATATATAATATATATATATATATATATATATATATATATATATATATATATATATATATATATATATATATATATATATATATATATATATATATATATATATATATATATATATATATATATATATATATATATATATATATATATATATATATATATATATATATATATATATATATATATATATATATATATATATATATATATATATTGGGAAGCTATGTTGTAGTAAAAATAACATCTAAATTTTATGATGGTATGCTCACACAATTAATATTTAAGAGAAATACAGTCGCCAGGTTAATGTCCATTCAAATAATGGACTCAAATCCCCCCCCCCCTCTTCCCAGCTCACTAGCTCTCCTGAGAAATGTTGGGTGAAAACACTAGATTTTAACGTTTAGTAATAAATAATACCTCAGACTAAAGTTAGGATAATATAATTGACATTTCTGGATTCCTTGCAGGTCAGGGAATATTTTGAATGTAAACTTCATATATTTTGCACAAAAGATAAAATATTTGCTTTGTGTAAACCAAATTATTACATTAGATCTAAAATTTGTATGTCTAATGCAAAATCCATGATGTTTATATTCAAAATGATCATCATATTGTAAGAATTCCAGCAATGTAAATTATATTCTGGCCGAGTAATTTGTATGAATTTTATGAGCTAAATAAAAAAAAAAATTATACTTCACCGCGTATATGAGTAGATGCACCGCGGAAAGTGAAAGTCCGGTGGTTCTGGCAAGGTACCGTGTAAATGAGAAATCGCGGAAAGTGAAACCTGAAACCGTGTAAAGCGGGGTAATACTGTACAATTATTGGTCATTCTGAAATTTATTTTACATATTGACAATATATAATGCAGTGCAGTGTTGATTTATAGAAAATAATCTTGAATTACACCAAGTGAACTTAAAATTTTATGGTCTTTCAAGATTAATTTTGTGTTTTTCAACGTTTCATTAATAATCCATTAGTACCTTATTGAAAAGGGTTGCTGATAAGATTGGCTTTACAATGAAGAATAAATGCATGTGGTGAAAATAAAACCGACATGAGTAAAGGTACCTTATTTTGAAAACATATTTTTCAAGATGGGAGATGGATCATTATTCTTTCATTACTATCCAATCAGTTTAACATCAATTGTAGGCAAATTGCTGGAAGCAGTAATTTCAAACTCTATTCGAAATTACCTGAAGAAGCACAAGTTGATCAGTGATTCCCAACATGGCTTCACAAGTGGGCGTTCATGTCTGACTAATCTATTAACATTCTTTTCAACTGTTTACGAATCAGTGGATGACAGGCACAATTATGATGTGGTATACCTCGGCGTTATCAAAGCCTTTGACAGAGTCCCACACGAAAGACTAATACGAAAAGTGGAGGCTCATGGAATTGGAAGAGATATTCTAAAGTAGATTAGGGCGTGGTTATGGGACAGGAAACAGCGAGTGCCAGGAAGCATTATTAACGGCACTAAAGCCGATTGGGGTAATGTCCCTAATGGAGTGCCCCAAGGCTCAGTACTTGGACCATTACTATTTATTATATACATAAATGACATAGATATAGGAGTAGACAGCAACATAAGTAAATTTGCTGATGACTCTAAAATAGGGCGTGTAATTAAATCTGACGAGGACTCCACAAAACTACAGGAATATCTAAACACATTTTTCGCATGGTCTGAAAAATGGCAGATGAAATTTAATGTGGACAAATGTAAAGTCCTTAGTCTCGGAGATGTAAACAGAGAAACCGGATATCAGATGAACAACGTTATTATAGAGAAATGCGATTGTGAAAAGGATTTAGAAATAATGATACGTAAGAATCTTAAACCAAGTCAAGAGTGTGTATTTGCTTGAAACAAGGCTAATAAAGTACTTGGGTTCATACAAAGGAGTGTTAGTTACAAGACGAGCTTGGTTATCCTAAAACTATATCCTGCATTTGCGAGACTTTGCCTGGATTACGCAGTTCAGTTCTGGTCACCTTACTACAGAATGGATCTAGAATCCCTGGAAAGAATTCATAGGAGAATGACAAAAACTAATCGCAGGCATTCGGAACCTTGAGCACAGAGACAGGTTAAAGCATCTTAATTTGCACTCCCTGCAGAGACATAGGGCCAATTGCAAGAACATCCGTGGTGTACACCATGCTGTGGTAGCCCCATGGTCGGTTTGCAAGAATCACTCTGGGCTAAAAAAGAAAAATGTACGATTCATTATTGGAACGTGGGAGATTTCCATGGTACTCACACCCCTGCCCGATGACCACTACGATGGAACAATATTTTGAAACCAAATGAAAAGAAATACAATTGGATGCACATAAATTGTGTAAATCTGCAAAGGAATAATATTTTTTATAAGATATCCTCCATATAGAACAGCACATGAAGAATTTTATTGTTCTTTTTAAAAGAATTCCATGTTTGTGTAGGAACATCCGCCAGCCTCTACTTGCCTCATCGCTGCTTATGTCTTCCAAATTCTCCTAACCATCATTAAAGGTAAGCCTTTAAGATAACTAATCGAAATAATTTATGTGTAGGAATGTATGGAAATCAAATTAAGCTAAAAAAAAGTCGTAAGTGGTCTATTTGAAGAGTGGTGAGAACTGCTCCATCTGGGATGGTGAATGATGTCCCTTATCAGAAGTAATATCGACCCAATTTTTTTAATGAGCTCAAATAATAACCGTCCAACACTACCAAAATAATTATTTCATTAGTTTAAATACTTAATAGACTAAATTTCATATTTTAACAAGTTCAAATATGCCAAGTAACCAGTGCCAGGTAGTTCCCAGGCATGTTTCATTTGTGTATCAGTTTAACCACAATTTGTTACTAATAAGATAAATTCAGTGACATAAATTCATGTTCTTTTTTTTTTTTTATTCCCTAAGTGACTCAGTGTATTGCAAGAAAGAACTACCTTACCACGTTTTGTGCAAAATTTGGAGTGGTGGTAATAATTCACTTTGCCATTGACAGTGGTAGAATTAAGTGCAGATATATTGGCTTTGTATGTCCATAATTCCAGCAAAAATGAATAATGCCTTCCAAAATAAATGAAATAGAAAGTCTTATCTTTTCGGTCATCCAGGGAATTTTGGGATTTTGAGTTGACTGATGTTTTCCAGTTGGGTTCAGTTAGGTAGGTTAGGTTAACGTTGTGATGTAGAACATTACAATTTTAAAGGACATAATTTTTTTTTCTTTGAATTTCTCCAAAAAAAAAGGATCAAAGTTTTGGAATCACCTTAAAAATCTACACTAGAAAAAAAATCAATTTTTTGAGTGTGTGTTGCATATCAAACCAAATAAATCTGAGTTTCCATTGGAATTTTTTTTTTTAGCAGACAAAATTACCCACAATATGTAGGTGTTGGAAACCCTATAAATATTAAACCTCATAAATAAAGATGTTTCAGAATTAGCTAATTTAACTAACACAATATTAATGACTTTATTTTCACTTACAGTTGGAGATACAGCTGACTATTTACCTTTCACCAATACTCAAGAAATAAATCTTGGTATCATGGTTGATAGGGAATTTTTCCGGTTCCTGGGAAGATTTTCCAATTTGCTACCTAACCTAATCTCGGAATTGGTTCTCAGACTCTGAACAGAAAAATTTGGAGACTCCGTAAAATCCTCAAAATTACTCATAGACCAGAAAAAATGCAGTTTCTGGAATTTTCAGGAAATATGCCTTGGAGAAATCATAACATATGCCTTAATTATTATTATTATTACTGCATATACTCGTGTATAGTTCGAGTTTTTAAGAGCCAATTTTTAGGCAAAAAATTAAGGGGGCGTCCTATACATGCATAATAGTTTTGTTAGGTTGAACCCGTGCATGATGGGAAGGGCGAGGAGCAACTTTTAGCTTCAGACATGAAAAATAATTACCATTTACTGCCAGTAAACAATGGAAGCGTAAAATATGTACCAATTAGTAATGAAAAGTTGTGCAGTTCCTTCAGCAAATGAAGCTCACCAACTTACAATAGGCAAAATTACCTTACAACGTGCTTTCAGCAGCCTATGTTGAAGTTCTTAGCACAGGCTAACTTATCATATCATATACGGTATCACAGTTCTCATTGATCTACAAAAAATACCGGTAATAAAAACCTTTTCGATATTTCACACTTAATATAATACTCGGTAATCTACTTCAACCTCCTATTGTTTACAACGACGCATCACGCACCACCAGCTGTATCAGCTAGACGGTACACGTGTTTTTCGAATCGTTTTCAGTTAAAAAACTGTTACATCACATGTATATTTTACCTTAACTGTGCCTGAATGAATATATTCTCGGAAATAAATAGTAGTTTTGCTGAAACGTGATATAGTTTAATGTAAAATAGGATAAAATACATGACGAAAACAAAAGATTTTACCTAACCTTCCGATGTTCAAGAGAAGTTACTCGTTTTTTTAATAGTTTTTGGTTAAAATATTGTTATATTAAAATCGTGTTCTATTCATACTGTGCTTGATATAATGCATTCACGGAAATTTAATATTTTTGCTGAAATGACGTACGTATTACAGTGGAAAGTGGGATAAAATCGTGACGAAAACAATGACTTTTGCTTTCTTTCGTTCAAAAGATGTTACTGTAATCGCTTTTCGAATGGTTTTCAGTTAAAAAACTGTTGTATTACGATAATATTCTATCCTAATTGACTTGAATAAATACTACGATGCCATATTTCTGAATATTTTCATTAAAATCCATCAAAATCATTTTCCTTGTCATCGTCTGCAGCACCAAACAGCGTCTCCCAGTCTTCTCCTTGAACAGGGCTAGAGGGTACGTGTTTTTCGAATCGTTTTCAGTTAAAAAACTATTACATCACACGTATATTTTACCTAAACTGCGCCTGAATGAATATATTCTCGGAAATAAATAGTAGTTTTGCTGAAACGTGATGTATTTCAATGTAAAATAGGATAAAATACATGACGAAAACAAAAGACTTTACCCAAGCTTCTGTTCTTGAGATGATACTCGTTTTTTTAATAGTTTTCGGTTAAAATTCTGTTATATTACAATGATATTCTATTCATACTGTGCTTGATATAATACATTCACGGAAATGTAATATTTTTGCTGAAATTATGTACGTATTACAGTGGAAAGTGGGATAAAATCGTGACGAAAACAATGACTTTCGCTTTCTTTCGTTCAAAAGATGTTACCGTAATCGCTTTTCGAATGGTTTAGTTAAAAAACTGTTGCATTACAATAATATTCCCTCCTAATTGACTTGAATAAATACTTGAATGGAAATATACAATATTTTTGTTGAAACTACCCGCGTTTCAGTGTAAAGTGTCGTAATAATAAATGGTAAACAATTTGCCTTCGGCACTCGTGTTTCAGGCACGGCGAGCCTCAGTTTATAGAACGTAGAGCGTTTTTAGTGAAGGTTTTGTTGTTCCATTACCCTAAAAAACGTGGGTCGAACTATAAACGAGGAATATCGTAAATTAACGATTTCTTGGTCAAAAAATCAGGGTCGACCTATAAACGAGGGGGGTTATAGACGAGTATATACAGTATTATTTTTTTAATTTTACTCTGCATACATACATGGATATTACGTATTACTATATTTGTGAAATATGTGGATGATTTTTCCTTTAAAATACTGTACTCTTGATCATCCATATATTATAACATATTCTGCTTTTAATAAAGGCTATATTCTGACAAGCATTATCATTGTATTCTTATCCTTATTTGTATTACAGTTTATATTAAACATTAAAAAATGCAGGGATAATTTGCCATTAACATTGCAGACTGTATTGAGGATATTTTTAAACCATTTAATTATCATCTTGTTCTATGTTTAACATTATTAAGTCTCTGATTAGTTGGTAGAATTTCATGAATATACCTACTGTACAGTATATGGGTTCCATGACATTTGCTCACAGGATGAACCTAATCTAACCTATCCTAACCTAACCTAACATATCTTCCTTTCCATTATAGTTGTGAGTATATGCCTTGTAAACAAATGTCTGCTCACTAACTATATGAAGACTCTCTGGTGAGGATCCATATACAGGATTTACATGGAATATTTTTCCAAATGAAAGACCATTTAAACAGCAGATACTTTTCTCCAACTGCTGGTTTAGTCCATGTCATTAACATATTGTATACATTTTTACTCCTGACATTGGGAAAGTGTTCATGTCTTGCTTTCTTTCATAGGGTATTTATTGCATTACTATAATCAGGTGGAGACAAGTAGGAAACATTATCTCAAGTTTTCATATTTTGGTATTAAGATAATTTCCTGTTTGATAGAAAACCAACAATTGTGGTGATATTTTTTCAAGATTTTATTCCAATTCATCTGTACAGTGAGTTCATCACTGTCATAGCAAAATTATAACACCTAATACTGTTCTTTCTTATATTCTACTGACTTCATCCAGAGAACAGGCCATAGTTCTCTTTATTTACACTCACCCAACCCCAAATTTGTGACAAACTTATTACTTTATTGTTAGATTTAACAAGGTTAAAGAAGAAAGGAACAGATATTACACTCTATTCCTACATTTTTATGGTTGTCACAGACTTTATTTACCTATATTCACGGTAAGTGATCGTATTTGAAGGTGCAAGCATACCAACCTCCCAGTCTTCCACCACTTGGTACACCTGATTACACTACGATGACGTAGTAACAACAAACGACGGTCGGGTACCACCATGGTCCATCTTGAAAAATCACACAATTTTTTTTCCATTGTATTACGACCGCCTGGATACCACAGCGTGATGTCCACGGCAGTTCTTGCAATTGGCCCATAGAGTGAGGGGTAGTATGATCAAGGTGTATCGATGGAAGTCGAGGCTAAACAAAGGTGATATAACAAAGGTACTCAAACTATCCAACCAAGAGCGAACTCTTAGTAATGATTCTAAATTATAAATTTAGATTTAAAGGTGCGAGATAGGTAAACATTGGATGAGTGGAACAAGTTATCAAGCATCATCATTAACTCGAATACATTGGATAGTTTCAAACATAGGTTGGATGGATATGTGAGCGATAGGGGTTGGGTGTAAAAGGGACTGCCCAGTATGGGCCAATAGGCCCGCTTCAGTTTCCTCTATTCTTATGTTCTTATGACAACACAACCTAAGTTGGTATAGTACTCATAAAAGGAGGTTTGATATGATACAAGAATTTTTTTCCAACTTATGGAAGTACTGTATAAATTTTTGGTTTCAGTTTTACTCATGTATGTATATCAAAATGTTAATGAGTTTTCAAAGAAGAGGTTTATATATTATTGTATCTTCATAGATTAAAAAGCTACCAGATTACCTTAGCTTTTTTGTAGGTACAGTAGTCAGTTGTATGTAGTGCTGGCCACAAAGCCTCCTTGTGTACAGCAGCTCAGTACTGTATTCAGTGATATATCCTCACTGTTCCCATACTAGTTGTCAGGCCTGTATTACCTACTTTTACCTTTTCATATACAAGCTATGCCATATTGAAGATTAGCTATGCTTACCACGGTAAACCATTAAGCTTCACTTACAGTATGATTAAACGTTACATCTGATCTGAATGGAGAAAATAGTCAAGCACATTAATAAAATACTCTAACGGTGACTTAACTCTAATTCTCCTAAGATTACATAACTTTATCTTAATTATCTAATGGCCACCCTAACTAGAGGTGGCCCTGCCAAGGGAAGAAGGGCAGTGACCTGTGTAAAATCCCACTGTTGTTCTTGACACTCTCGTCAAGGGCTATTTTGAAGCCCAGTACAGTAGAACGTCGATTTAAAGCGATTCAATTTACAATTATTGATTTAAAGCGAAACCCACAATTAAAGAAATTATTTTAATTTAAAGTGAATCTTTCCTATTTTGCGAGAGTCAATCTGGCGCATCATATTTAAAATTTTGCGCCTAATGTTTCTCTTGGCACGCTACACAGTCCTAAGGGCAAAGCTGTACTGTACATGTACTCAAAATAATGTACTAAATGATTACTAAAATTTTTGTCTAGTGCCAACTATAGCATGTTTACATTCAAATTAATCACTATCTTATAAGAATTCCAGCAATGTAAATTATATTCTCCCCAGTCACTTCTGTGACATTTTATAAGCAAAAAACAAAAACTCAAGCTAAAGGACATAAATAAACGAATAAATACTTCACTAGACCTTCAGTGCCAACTATCAAACATGTCACTGTCACCCCTCCCTCCCTCCCTCCTTCCCCCCATCTTCCCAGCCAGGGTTTGGTATTTTAGGCTTAAAGTTTTTATCTTACATAATGTCACAGACTAAATTTGTGGGAATATAATTTGTATTGCTGGAATCCTTGCAAGACAGCGAATAATTTGAATATAAACATCATATATATTATACAAGAGATAAAAATTTTTGCTCCTCGTATTTGTAATGCGAACTATACCATGTTTATATTCAAATTAATCACTATCTTATAAGAATTCCAGCAATGTTAATTATATTCTCCCATGTCAGTTCAGTGACATTTTATAAGAGAAAAACTTAAAGTTACTCTTTAAATAAATGCAGATAAATAAATAAGCACTAGACCTTGGCATCAACTGTCAAACATATCACCTCACCCCCCCCTCCCCCCCCTCCAATCTTCTCAGGCAGTAAGCAAACCATTTCACATCCCATAATTTTAGCTGTGCTTGTTTTAACATAATACCACAAAAAACAATGTTTTGTTTATTCTAGGAGATGGGCTGAGGTGCACCTGGGTAGACTGTCAGTCTTTTTAGTATTTTGTGTTTCTCTCAAGCACTTAACTAAATTATTCCATTGAAGCTACACTTCGATTTAGTGCGAGTTCCGTTTAAAGCGACCTCTCTTGGAACATATCTCGCGTTATATCGACGTTCTTCTGTACTGTTCTTGATTCCCCAGCCTGAGTTTGTAGACTATTTCATAGGTCTACCACCCTCTGTGTGAAAAAGTTTTCCATATATTCATCTTACATGATAACTTGGCGAGCTTGAAGTTGTGTCCCCTCGTGTTAGTGGTGTGTGACATCACAATAAAATTGCTTGGTACACGTTTTCCATCCCTTTGAAGTTTTGAATGTGTCAGTGAGATCTGCCTTCTTATACCTTGTCATAAGGGTTGTTAGTCCTTAGGCCCCCAGTTGACTTAAATAATTGAGTTGACATAGTTCAGGAATCATTTTAGTCGCTCTTTGTTGCACCTTTTCTAGGGATTTGGGGGCACCATCAGTAAGACCTCTACAGGTATTGATGAAAATAGAAGACTT
This sequence comes from Homarus americanus, assembly GCF_018991925.1. Taxonomy (NCBI): domain Eukaryota; kingdom Metazoa; phylum Arthropoda; class Malacostraca; order Decapoda; family Nephropidae; genus Homarus; species Homarus americanus. The sequence continues at coordinate 6,722,090 of NW_024741901.1, read as the reverse complement.
TGTAAATACTCAAGCTTCTCTTAGGAGGCTTTGTGTGAGACCAGATTTCCAAAGAGAAAATTAAAGGTATGTATGTGCAGCAAGTGAGAGCTTAAAGCAATTTTCATTTTGTCTTCTTATCTTGGGCCTGCAATTTGTAGCATGTAACACATTGTCTTGAATTTTTTTTGGTTTTATAAACTTTTGCTTTATCAGTTTAGAATTGGCATGGATGAATTGATTATTATTAAGGGTTTATTTGCTTTTATTTAAAAACTTCATACACAATAAGGAAATTATTCAAAATAATTTGTTCATGTAGGTACTTGAGATAAGTGCATACGATCTATTCAGTAATCCTCTCCAGTATTTCAGTTAAGTGTCTATATGTGGTATACTAAAACCCCACTAATACAAACTGATTCTACCCAGGAGTGACTCGGCTAAGTGAAATGCCTGAACTGAAACAAACTTCCTTTAAATTACACTGTCTTGCCCTAAAAATATTCCACTCTTCTGTGTCTCAAAGTCATATGATGTAATGGTTGGGTTTGGAGGTATCCTCTGCTGATAGTAGTTTCACTTAAAACAGTTTTGTTGTAACATAGCTTATAAATTAGAGAACATATCCATGTAACTTAGTCCATTACAGTGTTTGCTATTACAGAGTCTAGGGTTTTGAAAAACATGAGATTTTTAAAAAAAGCTCCTCAGTGTCCTCATTTCAACACAGCAGGAGGTGCTGCAGCTGTCCCTTAGCCTGGAAGACTTATTTGCTGTCTTCCTCTCACTAACTCCACCACATATTTTACTATGAAGGCTCAATGTGCTGCCCCCTTCATTCATCTCTGGTTAATGTTGTTGTTGTAGTTATGCTATTATTTGTGTATTTATTTGTAATGAGTTTTAGGACTGAAAAACTTTTGCTTGGAATGTATTGTATACAGTAAACTCTCAATAACTCGGCATTCGATATCTCAGAATTTCATATACAGATAGACCCCGACTTACGACGGGGTTAGGGACCCAAATCCAGGTCGTAAGTCCGACATAGAAATTTTTTTTTTTTTTTTTTTTTTTCTTTTTTTTTTAAATAAATAATCTACAATGAAATACAGTACAGTAAAAGTAATGAATAATGAGGAATGGATACAGTACAGTGAAAGTAATAAATAATAAGGAATGGTTACAGTGTGACTGAGCAATTACCTTTAATGTAGTCAGCTGAATGCACATGGGGCCCCCATAATTTTCTAATTATACATGGAGACTACATTAACTGGAAACGTTTCGGTATAGAAAATGCGTGTCATTTAAAAATTTTTTTTTTTTTTTTTTTAAATCTGAGGCGGTCGTAAGTCCCGACGGTCGTAAGTCGAAGCAGTCGTAAGTCGGGGTCTGTCTGTAATTCGGCACATATATGGTCTCGGAATTTATTTTAAAATATCTTGGAGAAATACTGAGTTATATAAAATTATCTGGGAAAGTTTCGGCATATTTGGCCACTTTGGTAACTCATTGTACTGCACTCACACTTGGTCATTCTGGTGTTTGTTATTGTTGTGGTGGGGCGTGTGCTGGCTTACTCTACCCAGAGCATGGATGTGGGAAGGGAGGGTGCTATAGCAACCCAATATTTTGGGTATAAAGTACTTTATTATACATTGCGCCACAGAGTACCTAGGTCACCAGAATTAACCCTTAGGCCCCGGGTGACGTTCCAGAACGTCCGCCTATTCCCGCCACTATTTTTTATGTATTTTTTTTTAAAGTTGATTATTCTTGATTTATCCCCACGGGTGAAGGGGAGGACTGGCACCCAACCCGGGGCTTAAGGGTTAATATTCAGCATTCCCTGGTAAAATTTGGTTCCTGCGGTTCTAAGCTAGTAACACCCAACATGTCAGGTCAGCCACTGTATGCAAAACATCTCCATCCAATGTTGTAGATTTTATTTAATTTACAGTACAATTCATTTAATCTGAATTCCAACTATCTGAATCTTCCAGGTACAGTAGGGTTGGGATATATTGCGAGATAGGGTCCAAGGTTGTTCGCTATACTGTATACTAAATCGCGATATATAATTACATGTAATCAATGGGGAATATAGGGTTTGGTTCTGGAGGCCAATAAAAGTGACTAAACTTGACTTAGCGAGTTCATTTTCTCACTAACAAAAGCACCAATGAACACTAGACTCGGGAACACCAGACTCATCAGCTGGCGTGCCATCCCACGCGCCATCCCGGAAACACCAGACTAGGTAGCAGACGCCACAGTGCCACCCTCACTTAACAATCCCACACCTACTTAAACGAACAAACCAAAAATATTAGTTAGAGTACGTATTAAATCTTTTCCATTAAGCTTTCCATTCTCTTCACTTGACTTTTCATATCTTTAGCAACCCATTTAACTAAAGCACCAATGAACATTAGACTAGGGAACACCAGACTCAGGAGCACCAGACTCGGGAGCACCAGTCTCAGGAACACCAGACTCGGGAGGACCAGTCTCAGGAACACCTGACTCGGGAGCACCAGTCTCAGGAACGCCAGACTCGTCTGACGCGCCATCCCACGTGGCATCCCGGAAACACCAGACTAGGCAGCAGACGACACACTGCCACCCTCACTGCAGACGACACACTGCTACCCCCATGCGGGCGAGCATGAATGTGTGGGTGAACAGCCACGGTGGCGCCTTTGGTGAGCAAATAATGCATATGTTTGCCATGGCGGTACATTTGAAATATTTCCTGCCCGATTTCCCTCGAGAAATAATTAAATATATCTCTATATATTGGAAAATGTCGATAATTTTGGTAGGCGCGATATAAAAAAAAATCTTTATAAAAAATCACGATATATCCCGACCCCAGTGTACATTGTAAAGAGGATAAAGTAGAGTAAATAAATAAAGTCATCAAAAGCTTTGAGTTGGGGGATGTGCCTTGTTAGAGCAGTGTATGCTGAATGGGGAGACTGGATCCACTCTTTTTATCTCAGACTTTCTCCCCTTTGGAGGGAGGATGCTAGGGCTGGTTATTCTGCTTCCATACTCCAAGATCACTTCACCTGTTTCACAGGAGGGTTCACTGAAAGAGGACATGTACAGTATTCCATGACTAGATTGATTGAGTTACATTTTTACCTCTTTCCTCCTATAGCACCTGTCAGCTTCAATTGTTTTCATACGTGAGGTCACAAGTTGATTCAACCTCACCCATATCATTTTCTATTTTTATTATGACATACAGCTACCAATTGAATTGTGAACGGGAATGACAACTAGTAACAATGTCCTCAACAATTTTAGGTCAAGATAATTGAGGATCTTTCTATCAATGTTCAAACCACTTGAAGGGTGCATTGGCATGCCAATTTAGGACAGTGTTCAATCACAGAGCAGACCAAGTGACTATTCCAGCAGGTATTTTAGTGTTTTTTTTTTGTTAAACGTTTTTCAACTTGGAATCTTATCATTTATTGTATGTTCTGATAATGTTTTGGTTTAGCTAGTGTGTTTACAATCAATGGGCTTATGAGACATTCTGGACAATTCATCCTTGCAAGTTGTGGATGACAATTTTATTTATTCTATCTTGAGTATGAAATCATCTCATAATTTAGCACTTGTATAGTCAATGCCTCAGGGTTATGTGGCTAATGTGAGTTTAAGGTTTGTTTATTTTTGTCTTACAGGTGTAGATCAGTTTTGTGAGATTACATCTTTGGAATTAAAAATTGAGAATAACATTTAGAGCCCTTTGTTAGCTCCTACCTTCCCTTATAGATGGCTTTGGTATACAGAGTTGCTCAATCATGATATAAGTTTATAAAGGTGGGGTTAATACAGTATTGAAATCTCCATATAAATGAGTTGAGATTGAGCAGCTTGTCATTCCTTCTCCCTTTAGGTACTAATATGAGCTTCATAGAGTTGTTGAGCCTGATAGAGTGATTTTATACCAGATATCAAAAAACAAATGAATGGACTGGAATATCTTTTGTTATTCTCCACACCAAAAATCTCTTTTTGAGGTACCTGCCTTGGGAGCAGGTCCCTAGTCACAGGTTAGGGTCACTGGCACCTGTGATTTTAATCTTAAGTAATTGCTGACTAAACAAAAATGTTTTTTCTCAACTCTTTATAAAACAAGATTTCAGGATCAGTCATCCAATATGTACAGTATATGCCATCAAGGTAAATGCTCCTTACGTCCTGCCATTCACTGTCAAACTTAATATTGTCTATCAGAGGTTGATTTTTTGTATGTGTATATTTTGTTGTATACTATTATTTTTGCCATTATATATGTATGCTTTGATTGCCTTGTACTTCTTTCTGTGTGTGTGCATTTCGTTGTTTTTTGGTATATTTTAATTTATTACTGCTATTGAATGGTGATGCTTCATAATTTGTATTAAAGTTAAGCTGAATTGCAATACTTTGAGTGTTGCTTTTAGACCTCAATACTTGATGCAGAAATACTTGGCATTACAGTGTTTGAGAAAGATTCTGCATATGGCACAGTGATTTTTGTTGAACCAACCCTCTCCTATTCTAATTAATATATCATTGGGATATATTAGATTTTTCTTGTATACTTTAAAAATGTACAGTAACTGGTTTAACCCCTTCACTATGGGAATGCCAGTTTTAATCTTAAATTTTTCCAACTCCAGACAATTTTATTCAACTTAGAGGCAACACACTGGACACAAGGGGTCAGTAGACTATCTCCACCATCCTCTTTACTATAGGGATGCCACATTTAGTAATTTAATTGGCTAATGCCAAACGATTTTATTCAGCTCGGAGGCAACGATGCACCCGGGTTAAAAAAATTGTTTTCCTGATCTTGGCAATTCTACCTATGTTTACAGTAATATCCCCACTAGTCAGAACAATTGATACAGAGTGTTTACAGGTTGGAGAGATTTCCTGGTATTGAAATGATTCCTCTTATCCCCAGAAAAATTGCATATCTACAGAATTTTTCCAGGCATTCATGAACGTTTCTGCATGCTTGTCATCCTCTTTACCACAATCTCTTCCCCACCCCCACAATTACTTCACCAACAACACAATCACCTCCCCAACAACACCACAATCAATTCCCCAACCCCTCCACAATCACTTCCCGAACACCACCGCAATCACTTCACCACAATCACTTTACCACCACCACTACAATCACTTCCCCAGCACTACCACAATCACTTCCCCAGCACCACCACAATCATTTCCTTAACACCACTACTATCACTTCACCACCACAATCACTTCCACATGACTACCACAATCATTTCCTCACTACCACTACCACAATCACTTCCTCACCACCACTACCACAATCACCTCCCAGCACCACCACAATCACTTCACCACCACCACCACAATCACTTCCACATGACTACCACAATCACTTCTCCAGCCCAACCACAATCATTTCCTTAACACCACCACAATCACTTCACCACCAACACAATCACATCATCACCACAATCACATCCTCACCATCACCACAATCACTTCCTCACCACCACCACAATCACTTCTCCATACTACCACCAAAATCACTAACCAACATGACAATCATTTCTACAGCACCACCACCACAATCACGGCCCAATACAACCACAATCACTTCCCCAACACCACAACAGTCACCATCACAGTTACCTCTCCAACACCACAACAATCACCACCACAGTTACCTCCCCAACACCACAACAATCACCACCTCAGTTATCTCCCCAACACCACAACAATCACCACCACAGTTACCTCTCCAACACCACAACAATCACCACCACAGTTATCTCTCCCCAACACCACAACAATCACCACCACAGTTACCTCCCCAACACCACAACAATCACCACCACAGTTACCTCCCCAACACCACAACAATCACCACCACAGTTACCTCTCCAACACCACCACAATCACTGCCCCTGGACCACCACCACAACAATCACCACCACAGTTATCTCCCCAATACCACCACAATCACTGCTCCTATACCACCACCACAACCACCACAATCACTTACCTAATGCCACAACAGTCACTACATAAGCCTCACCACCACAGTTACCTCCCCAACACCACCACAATCATTTCTTCAACATCACCACAATCACATCTCCAGTGTCACCACCACAATCACTTCTCCAGCTCCACCACAATCACTTCCCCTTCACAACCATGCTCACTTTCCCAACTCCACCACAATCACTTCTCCAGCACCAGCACAATCACTAATTAATCAACACCACAATTACGTCCCCTTCACCACCACAATCACTATCCTTCACCACCACAATCATTTCCCAACACCACCACAATCACTTCTCCAGTATCACCACAATCACCTCCCCAACACCATATTCACTTCAACTCAACCACAATCACTTCTCCACTACTACTACTTTTTAATTTAATTTTTTTTTAAACGTGGCCTCCAGCCTCCCCCAATAGCCACACCTTCACCAC
>NW_024741901.1:6628666-6715504 GCF_018991925.1 Homarus americanus | reverse complement strand
ATCTGGATTTCGGTTGCATCATTGCTCATCAAGTGATACACTGCGAACAAAATTGTCACACCTAACCATGTTTATATATCATAGCAGAAATAACCACTATTTCCGATCACCATCATAAGATTAGTCACTACATGAAGTGACCGTTACTTGTGGGGCTGACGGCAAGTGTAGAGCGCAGCGCAAGAACCGCATGCCCCCGCCAAAGTAAGCCCTATCGACATAGCACTGGCATCTGCCAACCCGTCCGCCAAGCATTAACAGTTAAACAGTGATGCATGCAGCCAGACACACAGACTATTCGACCAATGCCGTGGAGGATGAGGCAGACAACCGGTGACAATGCTCCAGGGTGACACCGTATTCACGACACTGAAATTCCGCACCCACAATCGAATATCACTCAACAACATTTTAGATCCAGAGGACACCACTACACCCGCGCCCTTGCTGGCAGCACTACACAACAACATATTTGCTGAAATCCCTGTGTCAAATTCACTCATGCATCTGAAGCCCCTTTCTTGCACTCCTTGAGCAGCCCCTACTAACGTGGATCACCAATCACGGCTTTTGCCAGGCGAGATCTACTGGTGATCTGCTCTCCTATTGCACCATCTTTGGTCATCCTCTCTTAGGGATTATAGAAACTTTGTGGCCCTACGACATCTCCAAAGCATTGACAGAATTATGGCTCTTTTATCCTAAACTTCCTTTTGGTTTCTCTCCCTCACTTTGTTTCTCATCTCTAGCTTCCTTGAGCCGATCCATGAGTTGTTGGCCGGGGATCAATTTCCTCGCTCTTTCTGTGGCGTTCACAGAATTCATTTCTTTCACCAACTCTCTTCCTCTTTTATAATGATTTACTTCACTATTCTACCACAAAATGATACTTCTCTTCCTCTTCCTCACATTTTCCTTCCTCTAAATCTCAACCTAGCTGTTTCAAGAACTGATATCTTACTTCTATCAACGGTCTGTGCAGCATCTCTGAATAGGGAGATACAAACTTGGTCAAGTTAAATAATAAAAAAACTCAATATTTACCAATTACACTTTGTCAAAATTAAGCATCCTCCACCAATTATTTCAGGCCCTATCATCACTCCCAAATTCTGAAATAAATATTAGACTAACCATTTCCTCCAATATGTCTCAAATCACACATCCTTAGTATATACCTTCCTCCAAAAGTTTGAAATACTGTACAGATACACAACTACTTCACTCACACAACAGATTGCTCCAAGTAACTATAAAGTTAATTCCCCTAACTTAGATACTGCTCTCATATCTAAGGTGGCTCTTCTTCTGTCAACTATTAGATAGGGTGGAATCAAGGCATTTATTAAACTCCTCCTCCCTTTGATAGACAATCTCTCTCCCTTTCTCTTACTCGTGTTGCTTCCTCCTCCTCTCTTTTACAGGTACTAGACAATTCCAGGCATTTGGCATCCTGCCCCGACAAGGCATGGAGTAACATCTTCGCGTCCCAACATTCTCTCTCTGTGTAGATGTCAGTGCTGCAAATAACCCGTTATAAATGTACTACCCTTCTTTCCTCACACAGCAAATTGTGGAATGCTCTGCCTTCTTCTGTGTTTTCCATGCTATCTTTAATCATCTCACTAAAAAAGTGTTTCCGGCTCCTTTGTGTTGTAGATTAATACAGTAATGTATAAATATTTTTTTTCTTAATATTTACAATTTCTTTCTGTTTTTTCTCCCCAAGGATTCTTATTCTTCTTCTTCTTCTTCTTCATACCTTCTTCTTCTTCTTCTATTTACTTCTTCTTCTTCATTATTATTTTATTCTTCTTCTTCTTCTTCTTCTTCTTCTTCTTTCTTCTTCTTCTTCTTCTTCTTCTTCTTCTTCTTTATTCTTCTTCTTCCTTATTTCTTCTTCTTCTTCTTAATAACTTATTAATTTCTTCTTCTTCTTCATTTATTATTTTCTTCTTCTTCTTCTTCTTTATTTTATTTACTATTCTTCTTCTTCCTTCTTCTTCTTCTTCTTTATTCCTTCTTCCTTCCTTTATTTATTTATTCTTCTTCTTCCTTCTTCTTCTTTTATTTACTTCTTCTTCTATTTACTTATTATTTATTCTTCTACTTCTATATTTATTTCTACTATTTCTTCTTCTTCTTTATTTTAACTTCTTCTTCTTCTTCATTTATTTAATACCTATTTATTTTCTTCTATTATTTATTTATTTATTTTTCTTCTTCAACTACTTATTCTATTTATTTCTTCTTCTTCTTTTCTTCTTCTTCTTCTTCACCTCCTTTATTTCTATTTCTTCTTCTTTATTGTTATATTCTTCCTTCCTTATTTATTTATTTCTTCTTCATTACCTTTTATTATTTATTCTTCCTTCTACTTCTTCCTTCCTTCTTCTTTATTTATTCTTATTATTTTATTATTTATTCTTCTTCATTATTTATTTCTTTATTCTTATTTATTCTATTTTTATTTATCAACTATTATTCCTTCTTCTTCTTTCTTTCCTTCTTCCTTTCTTCTTCACTTCTTCTTCTTCTTCTTTATTTCTTCTTCTTCTTCTTCTTCTTCTTCTTCTTCTTCTTCTTCTTCTTCTTCTTCTTCTTCTTCTTCTTCTTCTTGCTTCTTCTTCTTCTTCTTCCTTCTTCTTCTTCTTCTTCTTCTTCTTCTTCTTCTTCTTTATTCTTCTCCTTCTTCTTCTTCTTTCTTCCTTCTTCTTTCTTCCTACCTATTTAGCTTCTTCTTCTTCTTCTTTTCTTTTATTTATTTATTTCCTTCTTTATTTTATTATTTCTTCTTCTTCTATTCTTCTTCTTCTATTCTTCTTCTTTCTTCTTCTTCTTCTTCTTCTTCTTCTTCTTCAACCTTCTTCTTCTTCTTCTTCTTCTTCTTCTTCTTTACTATTCTTCTTCTTCTTCTTCTTCTTCTTCAACTGTTCTTCTTCTTCTTCTTCTTCTTCTTCTTCTTCTTCTTCTTCTTCTTATTTATTTATTACTTCTTATTCTAACTATTCTTCTTCTTCTTCTTCTACATCTTCTTCTTCTTCTTCTTCTTCTTTTATTTCTTCTATTCTTCTTACAACATTCATTCTTCCTATTATTCTTCTTCTTCTTCATCTTTACTTCTTCTTCTTCTTCCTTCTTCTTCTTCTTCCAACCTTCTTCTTCCTTCCTTCTTCTTCTCTTCTTCTTCTTCTTCTTCTTCTTCTTCTTCTTCTTCTTCTTCTTACTTCTTCTTCTTCTTCTTCTTCTTCTTCTTCTTCTTCTTATCTTCCTTCTTCTTCTTTATTTCTTCCTTTTATTTATTTTGCTACTTTACTATTCTTCTTCTTCTTCTTATTATTCTTCTTCTTCTTCTTCTTCTTCACTTCTTCTTCTTTACTCTTCTTCTTCTTCTTCTTATTTCTTCTTCTTCTTCTTCTTACTTCATTTATTTATTATTCTTCTTCTTCTTCTTCTTCTTCTTCTCTATTTATTGCTACCTTCTTCTTCTTCTTCTTCTTTCCTTCTTCTAACTATTTACTTTATCTTCTTCTTCTTCTTCTATTTATTCTTCTTCTTCTTCTTCTTCTTCTTCTTCTTCTTCCTTCTTCTTCTTCTTCTTCTTCTTCTTCTTCTTCTTCAACTACATTTCCTTCTTCTTCTTCTTCTTCTTCTTCCTTTCTTCTTCTTCTTCCTCCTTTCTTTCCTTCTTCTTCAACTTTTCTTTCTACTAGCCTTCTTCTTCTTCTTCTTTCCTTTTTCTTCTTCTTCTTCTTCTTTTCTTCTTCTTCTTTCCTTCCTTCTTCTTCTTCTTCCCTTCTTCTTCTTCTTCTTCTTCTTCTTCTTCTTATTCTTCTTCTTCTTTTTCTTCTTCTTTCTTCCTTCTATTTTCTTCTTCTTCTTCTTCTTCTTCTTCTTCTTCTTCTTCTTCTTCTTCTTCCTTCTTCTCTTCTTTCTTCTTCTTCCTTCCTTCTTCTTCTTCCTTCTTTCCATTTCCTTCTTCTTCTTCCTTTCTCCTTCTTCTTCTTCTTCTTCTTCTTCCTTCTTCTTCTTCTTCTTCTTCTTCCTTCTTCTTCTTCTTCTTCTTCTTCTTCTTCTTCTTCTTCTTCTTCTTCTTCTTCTTCTTCTTCTTCTTCCTTCTTCTTCTTCTTCCTTTTCTTCCTTCTTCTTCTTCTTTATCTTCTTCTTTCTTCTTCTTTCTTTCTTCCTTTCCTTTCTCTTCCTTCTTCTTCTTCTTCTTCTTCTTCTTCTTCTCTTCTTCTTCTTCTTCCTTTCTTCTTCTTCTTCTTCTTCCTTCTTCTTCTTTCTTCTTTTCTTTCTTCCTTCTTCTTTCTTCTTCTTTCTTCTTCTTCTTCTTCTTCTTCTTCTTCTTCTTTAATAATTCTGTTTATTTAATTATTCAACCTATTGGTAATGTTGTTTAATAAAAAAAATATAAGACCAGTTGCATTTTAACCCTGAATATGCACTACTGAAAATAAATTTTTCTGATCCTTTGATGATTATGACTGAGTGTGGTGCGGACATGCGGGATGGGCTGGCAGGACCATGTGAGTCATGCTACGCCATTCCACAACAATAACAAATGATGCTTATGATTGGCAAGCTATTTCTTCAAATTTTGTAAATTTTTGTCTGATTCATGTCACGTGATTGTCATATGATGCAATCACTTGGAAGTTCATTTGAAAATCCAGAAGGGGGAGATATTTATCAGAATTTCTCAGAATGCTAAAATATTATTTTCCGGGTAACGGAAAGTTCCAGGGTTCGAGGATTCCTGCTAATAGGAATATTACTGTATTACTTTTTGAATTGTAATTAGGAAAAAGCATAGATTAATTGGGTCATTGAAAGATATCACAGTAACACAGAATATCAACATATGTAATATTACCATATGTATACTTGCTCCAAAAGGTATATTTATGAAGGGTCCAATTAATTTCAAAATGAACACCAAGGCTCCTGTTTTTTTGAAGAGTTATCAAAATACCCTGTACTTTGTCCATTGTGTCATATTGTCTCACAAATAGTACAGATACTTTTTGGAGTGAGTGTATCTAGATCATGTATGACTTTATTTCATTTTCACAGGTAATATGTTTTGACCTGTGTCCCACTCTGATAGTGCTGGGAGCTAATAGTGGCACTATATACATCTTAGATCATGAGACTCTTCAACTCAAAGGCCAAATTCCCACTGAGGTAAGTCTATATTTATTTATATACTAGTAATATGTCCTTCCTGGCATTGTCAGTTATAATTTAATGATTTTTTCTGGCCACATGATCAAGTTTAGATGAGTTACCCATACAAAAACTACAAAGGTAAATATAAATACTTGTACACTATTAGATGTCCCCATTCATACAGTACAAACCTCTCCTGTCATGATGTAATTTGCCAGATAGATGTTGTTGATCCCCTGATTCTTATGAATCAGGAGCTAGTAGGGAATTCCATTCTCTTTACAGTTTAATAATCCACCATGTGGTTGTTTCACTCTTAGCAAGATCACCCAATTCTGTACCATACAACCATATGATTTTATGAAAGGTTGAATGGTTGTATGATTTGTATTCCCCTTCTAATTTTACTTTAAATTTAATTATATTTCATTTGGCCATGCCTGAGAATTTGTACTTATCTTCTTTCTCATTACAGTAATTAGTTAACTGGTAATTATGCTGCCACCACCCTGATATGCTGGTTGCAATATCAATTTGGGCTGCAGTATTAAAACCTCTTAGATTATTTGATTATTTTGATAACTGGCAACTAGGTCAAGATGCGTGGATTCTGAGTATTTTCTGGCATGCAATTTATGCTGGAGAAAGGAAGGGTGATACATATAAAGGTACGCCACCGATTTTCCAGCACCTTTGGTTCCAAAGCCTTGCCGGATTATCCGTTTTGTCGGGCCAACCGAGGTCAGGTAATAATAATTCAACAATACACCTCTGACCCACTAATTATACACCTTCCGTGTCTCTAAAGCACCAAGGACTGCTAGAAACCTAAACAAATATTAAATGTAAATTAAATGTGAAAAATCCCTCATTTTGAGCAACATATTACCGTACACACTTTGTACTCAAATGTACTACACAAAAGGACTAAAAATTTGATTTCATGTGCAAACTATGTTATGCTTTTACTAAAATTTATTACTATCTTACAAGGATTCCAGCAATGCAAGTTATATTCTGCAAAGTCTAGTCAGCGACATTTTATAAGATAAAAACTTTTAGCCTAAAACTGCCTTCACCCTGGCTGGGTGGAAGGGGGAGGGGGAGGTGAGGTGTTGACAGCTGTCAGGGAGGGGAAATAGCAAGGTGCGTAGTTATCAAAAGCAGTGGTCCCTCGATTAGCGAATGGTCCAATTAACAAAATTTCGGTTCCATTAATGACAGCCTTAAGAGAAACACGCTTTGTTGTGTGCATCAGCTGATCGGCTAGTCCGCCAATACAGTACTGTAATTGGTTCTATGTTTACATTCGTTTCCAGTGGAGTAAATATCAAGAAAATTGTGCTCTTGAATATTTTTGCATTTTTTATATTAAAATTATTGGTCATTCTAAAATTTAGTTAACATATTGAAAATGTATACAGTACAGGGAACAGTTTTTGTGTGCCCATCAGCTGATTGAATCACCCACAAATGCTTCTCACTTTAACTTTGTTTACAATGGAGTGAACATCCAGTTTGTTGGTCTCTTAAATATTTTTGCATTTTTACATTAAAATTATTTGTCATTCTGAAATTTAGTTAACATATTGATAATATACAGTGCAGAAATTATTATGAAACATGAAGTAGGCTTTAGAACCAATGCACTCTGTAAAGAATATGGCATGTCATCATTGACTGCCTCTACAATCAGCTGTTTGATATGTAAAGAATGCTGCCGCAAATACGACATACACACCTCAAAGTAAGTTAAAATATAGTATTCTATTGTTTTTTATTTATTATTGTACAGTAGACTGTACAGTACAGTGCTGTACAGTGGTCCCTCGGTTAACGAACACAATTCGTTCCAGAGAGTCGTTCGTAAATTGAAAATTTCATTAACCGAATCCATTGTTTCAGTGGGATATTGGGTAATTGGTTCCAGCTCACCGAAAATTACATACAAAGTAAAAAAAAAATGCAGTGAAGTACACTTACTTTGAGGTGTGTATGTAGAAGGCTCTGGGTTGATGATGCTGATGGGAATTTGAAGTGGGGGGTGGAGGAGAAGGGAGAAGAGAAGTAAGTGGGGGTGGAGGAGAAGCATTTTACTGCTTCTTGGAAGGCGAGTCACCTTCCATAATAATGTCAGGAACCTCTGGACTGACAGATTCTCCAACAGGAAAATCCTCTCTCCTTTTTGAAGTGGAAGGCTGAGGGGAAGTATCTTTCTCCCGCTGCCTTTTAGAGAAGAAACTGTCAATTTTTGGTTGTGGGGCATTTCTCCTCCTGATCATTAGCTGGTTCTTGAAGAAGGAGACCACTTTGTCCTCAACATTACACAAAATCGGTTCTGTTGTTTCCACATCAGGGTGCCTTGACGCCAGTTTTCCTGAACATCTCCCAGTGGTGAACATCTTTTAATTCTGAAGAAGACATATGGTCATCACTTTCCCTTTCCTCCTCACCACTGTCTGTTTCTAACATCTCATCCAGTTGTTTCAAATCTTCATGAGTAAGTTCCTGCTCATGAGACATCACAAGCTCTTCAACATCATCCTCCTCCACTTCAAGTCCCATTGACTGACCAATGGACACAATATCCTTGTCCAACTCCGTTTCTTCCTCAAATCCCTCAAAATCATGGACTGCTGTTGGCCACAGTGCCTTCCATGCAGAATTCAGGGATCGAATGGAGACTTCTTGCCATCATAAAGAAGGAAGAGAGTAGGTGAAAGAACAGAATCCTGTGGGACACCACTATTGGTAGAGAAAGAGCGAGAGATCGACAACAACTGCCATGGATCGGTTCTCAAGGAAGCTAGAAATTAGAGAACAAAATGGGGGAGAGAAACCATAAGAAGGGAAGTTTAGAAAGCAAAGACTTGTGCCATACCCTGTCAAACGCTTTGGACATGTCAAGGGTCACGAAGAAAGTTGCCCCATAATTCCTAAGAGAAGATGACCAAAGATGGGTGCAGTAGAAGAGCAGATCACCAGTAGATCTCTCCTGGCAAAAGCCATGCTGGTGATCTGACAAAAGAGAATGGCTTTCAAGGTGATGGTGAAAATGAGAGTTCAAGATAGTTTGGAAAATCTTAGATAGGGATGTAGTTAGAGCAATGGGACGATAGTTAGAGGGATTGGAATGGTCACCCTTCTTCGGGATGGGCTCAACCGAGGCATGCTTCCAAGAAGAAGGAAAAGTTTGGGTTATGAGGCAAAGGCGAAAGAGGCGAGCAAGCACAGGGGCCAGAACTTCAGCACACTCCCTCAGAACACGAGGGGGTATTCCGTCTGTCCATGCGCCTTACTCACATCCAACCTGGATAACACACCAGGAACCCTACGAGTGGAGATTATAGAAAAGTACATAGGTTCAGTGGGAGGAGCAGGAGTAGGAGGGATAGAGTTGGAATTGTCTAAGGTAGAATTAAAGGAGAATAAGGTGCCAAAGAGATTGTTTTTACCAGGGGGAGAGTTAGCTTTAGAGTTATCAGGTCGAAAGAGAGCTGGAAAAGAGGGAGTGCAGAAGTTATTTCAGATGTTTTTGGTTAAGAAAAAGAAGTATTTATGAGAAGAAGAGTTAGTCAGAACAGCGGTCTTTCTTTTTATAAAATTCCCGCTTTTTAACAATTCCTAGAAGTTATGAAAGAGGAGTGGGTAATAGGAGAAGGAGAAACTGTAGTTTCATAACTTGATATGCCCTATCTCTCTCCCTACATGCAAGAGAACAGGTGTGATCAAACCATGATTGTAGAGTGAAAGTTTTGATAGAAGATGGGATAAATGCACTCATACCACCCTGTATAACTCCAGCAGATACCGAGGCGTCCCGAGTGGAAAAGCAACATTCATCCCAAGGAAAGTCGGAAAAGAATTCTCACAAGGATTGCCAGTTTGCCCTCCAATAGTGCCATAGTTGGCAGTTAGAGGGGGTGGGGGAGGTGGTCATGCCCAGTTTGATTTAATAGAAATAAGGTTGTGATCAGAAGACCCTAAGGGGGCAGAAATTGAGTATGAAGAGTGTGAGGGGTTAGAGATAAAACAAAGACCATGAGTGCCAGTAAGTTGATCTGGAACACATGTAGGGTGTTTAATTATTTGTTCCAGATCATACAGTAAGGAAAAAGAGAGTGCCTCAGCCAAACCACTCTGTGATGTACATTGAAATCCCCTCGATAGAGGACCTCGGTGTTGAGGTGTGTGGATAGCAATGACTCATGGCATGAAGTGAGATAGTCAAAGAGTTCTAAATAGTTGGTAGAGTTGGGAGAACAGTATAGAAACAAAGAAAAATAGTCATAGTTGGTAGAGATATTTTGAGCCAGATGACATCATAAAGGGAAGATTCAAGATCCGTGAGTCGAGCTATAGGTGTAACATGTGTTGCAGTAGGAACTTTCACCTCCCTTAGAATGGAAAGAGGTATAAAGGTTGTAGTTGGAGACTTGAAAAAGTTTGGGTGAAACTGCTTTGGTCAGTTGAAGTAAGAGGTCTGGGGAAGAGGTTAATAGATGGTGCTCCACAGGGGGAAAATTGGATCTCAGGCTGTGAATGTTGGAAAAATGAAGTGTGATAAAAGCCGATCCTCCAGCAACCGCGGTGACATCAGTTGAGGCCCCAGTCATTTGACGATGATCAGGTCGGCCCTGGGGTCACAACCTTCCTGACCAGTGGGACCCATCCGAGAAGGCCCCATTTCAATATTATTCTCAACCAACATCATAGGAGAATAGAAAGAATAGAGCAGATCAAGAGTGAGTATGGTTATACTGTATGTGTTGTGTTGTCAAAGTAAGAGAGACAATTTGAGATGTAAATGTGGCAGAAAGACAGATCAGCAACCTGGGACTTGACCACAATTTTTGTGATGCCATATGGCAGCAGGGTCTACCATTAGACAATACATTATGCTTCCAATATCTTCCCAGACGGTAGTACCTCCCTGTTTGGTAGCTGCCTACTACCTACCTACCTACCGCAAATCATCAAAATCGCCACCACAAACCTGCAAATGGCAAGGGTCTACTGTACATGAATACCATCTATTGGTTGGAATCCAAACTTAACTTTCCATTCTTTGGCTTACATTTAACTATTACCAATTATGGTGAGCACTCCACTATTGTGGACCTGGTAAACCACAACTGTACATCAAGGCACTGGACAAATACAAGACAGTCGGCAAAGAGGCTTAAGCTGTGTTTAATTACAGTAGAAAATTCAGTTATCTGTAATCTGGATGACCAGCAGCTTAACTGGCACCAAAATGAAATAATGATAAAAAAAATCTTCCGAAATCGGCTATAATTGTACGTTTGCATACCATGCTCAATAGGGATGAGCTGCCATATACAGTACAGTATGCAGTATATTGTTATGATAATAAAATTGATATATAGCACATCATAAAATACAATAGCACATATTTTATGTACAAAAAATAGCTCCTTCTCCACTCAAACCATCCTCTGGGCAACATGACACATTTCAGCCAGGCAGTCGCCTAGCTGACTCACAAGACATGTAATTGCTGTGCTGCATTGTGTATGCCATTACATCACATCTGGAAGGAGTGCAGCCATGCTGTAATAGCCTACCGCCTCCACCCACACTCAGTACCCACACATACACATTCAGCAAAACATTCAAGTGATCAGTGCAATGATTGATTACCAAACAGTGTTCAGATAGTGCATCCCAAGGAAAGGCACAAAAACACAGCAGTATAAAACCAGATATTGGGCACCCTCAAAGTGCCAGTGACAAGGACCACCGTGGTGTTTACATATATCGTGGATACTGTGCCGGCGGCCCTAAGCACCAGAGACAAGGACTCACGGTGTTTACGACTGACAAATATTAACAGATGTATACCAGTGTCAGTGGCCCTCAAAGTGCCGCCAGTGAGTTTATGGTCACCGAGGACAAACACTTCCGTCCGTCCACAACAACAGATATCTACAGATGGCCACCAATTACTTACTCCCGACGCTCTCTGTACCTTCTAAAGCGTGGGAACGGTTATCCTGATGGTAGTGTTATTGCGCAACTCAAGTCACTGAACATATTCCATGTGTGCAGCCGTAGAAAGGGGCACCATAAACAAAAGCCCATTAGGACCATAACCTCCACTAGGAAACCAGAGAAACCCACCCCTGACAGACCCTACCATTACACTGAAGTTTTGCAGATATGGTATGATTTCCTGTCTTTACTGCTCTCCAACGTCACTTCCCTTGCTAATAAGTTTGGCTTGCTGGCAACCACAGTCAGGTCAGTCGCTACCAATGTCGTTGCCATATGTGAGGCTTTGCAAATTGTGCCTGAAACGTGTCATATTGAGGGATATCAACTCTTTCATCACCTTCGTTCACATGGATACTGGGGGGGTTGCCCTCTTCTGTCAAGATGACCTACGCCTGTCACGCCTGGATGCTCAAGTCCCAGCAGATGTGGAGGCATTATGGGTACGTGTTGTGCCACAGGCCCACCCGCACTGCACTGCTTCTATCATAATCTGCGTGTCATACCATCCTCTTCGCTCACCCACCAGAGACACTCTTATCAATCATCTCAATACCACCTCAGAGTTAGGTACTCATGTGCCAAGTTAGTATTATGCGGGGATTAAAATGAAATTGACATCACTGATATCCAGGACCAGCTGTTACTATCACAAATTTTGAACTTCCCTATACACGGCCAAAATACCCTTGACCTTATCTTAACCGACTTAGCGGACCAGTACCAACTACCTCAACCAATGCCTCCTATCAGGTGTGCGCACACACCTATCAGTGTTCTGGTCCTCAGCTGCCACTCCCACTCAAGTACTGAAACCGTATATAAAGACCTACAGGCCGATTACTGATTCTGCAGTGCGTCTCTTCGGACAGTGGATAGTTCACCATCCCTGGACTGAAGTACTTAGTGTGGATGACGTGGACACTAAATGGATACCCGTACATTATACCAACACCACCACGGAAACTCACCACCACTTCTTTCCCTTGAAGTCCGTCAGATCTCACCCAGCTGACTTGCCCTGGATCACACCTCGGATCAAAATACTTATGCAACAGAGAGACAGAGCCTATTATCTCAATGACCACAACCGCTACAGGTCCCTTCGCAACCGAGTCATCCGCGAAATACGCACTGCAAAGAAGTCTCACTACCCAACCCAATTGCAACACCTGAAGCAGACCAACATCAGTCAGTGGTATGGTAAGCTTGAAGAACTCTGTTGACTAAACAATAAGACACACCCCCCTCCCCTTCCTTAGCCATCTCACTAATGTTGATGCAGCTGAGCAATCAAATAACCATTTCGCTACTATATGCCAGATGCTCCCCCGACTTGACACAGCCAATCTCCCTGCTTACCTACCAGCCCCCTTTCCCACTGACTTAGTAGAAGAATTTGAAGCAGCAAAACGTCTGGACAAACAGCAGTTAAAATGCTCCACCACCCCCATTGACTTACCAATGAAGCTCTTCAAGGAGTTCTCCCCGGAGCTAGCTAAACCCCTCTGCTCCATCAACAGTGCTTCCTTCAGTCAAGCCAGATGCCAAGCTGACTGGAAGACTTCATATGTGTCACCAGTGCCCAAGTCAACCAGCCCACAATCCTTAAATCAGCTACGACCCATTGCAATCACCCCAATACCCAGCTTAATCTGTGAAAGTCTTGTGTTTGACTTGGCTTATGCTGATACTGCAGGTGCTGTAGATCCTCAGCAGTTTGGTAATATGAAAAATTCTTCCACCACTCGCTGTCTTGTCAGCTTTCTCGACTACATATACCGCCATCTGAAAAAACGAAAAACACCTGTATCTGTCGCCTTCATTGACTTCACCAAGGCATTCGACCTATAGCGTGTTTTTTCCCATCTGAGAAAAGATGCCCCGCCCCCTCCTCAAAAGTTACAGCTGATTGGCTGTTGCAAACCTGTCCGATTTTGTCCTGAAGTAATGATGTATTTCTAAATGAGTTTATTCATAATCGTTGGGATGACCGTTCCTGACGAAAAAGATATTTAGCTAAATTATATAAAGACTCATACATTCATTATACAGTGAGTTCTGCTATAACGCGTGTTTTGATAACACGAATTTGCTCTAACGCGATTTATGAATAGAGGAATGATATTTGTATAACGCGAACGCTTGTTTGCTGTAACACGATTTTTGCTTATTATTTCTCCAATTTTGTGGTACTAACTGTGAATATGGTAAAGAAGAATATCTCCAAGAAACGTTCTGGTGATCGATTTCCCGGTGATGATCGTAAGGATATAACACTTGAAGAGAAGCTTGATGTTATCAACCTCAAAATCACCCTTCTCCCCCATCAAGTTATATTCATATTTTTTCAAGGCAAAGTGTTACATTTACTGTATGATTTCATTATTAGATATGAATGTAACATTTATTTAGACTGTGCTATCCTTTGTGTTAGGCTAACTACTAATTTTTTTTCGATTTCGAGTAGTAATCTGCACCTAACCCTATTTTCTCCATAAGCCCTGTTATTTCTATTACGCGATTTTCTATAACACGATATTTTACAAGAACACAACTATCGCGTTATAGCAGAACTGACTGTATCAAACATAAACACGTAGGAAGTTTATCAGAAGTATTATACAGTACATGAATTAACTGTTAAACTCTGTTAACAAATTCACGCTTTTGGAGGATGCATTTAATATATACCGTATTTTGCGGCGTAGAAGATGCACTTTTTATTACAAAAATATACCTTGAAAATTACCATGCGTCTTCCACGACTCTAGTTGATGGGTTGTATCAGAGGTTTTCTTAGGGTCAACTGAAATCAGCCCCTTACAAAGACTGTTACCTCATTACAGTACTTAGCAACTACAAGTATTATCTATACAGTACAGTACAGTTAACCCTCACTTTACGCGGTTAATGTAACCCGGAGGGTACCGCGGAAAGCGAGAAACGCGTAAAGTGAATAACATAACATATAGGATTAATTGAAATGGAGTCCAGGCCGATCCCCAAACTCCACTTTTTGACGACACATAACTATGTTGTAGTAAAAATAACATCTTAATTTTATGATGGTACATGCACACAATTAATACTTAAGAGAAATAGAGAAATACAGTCGCCAAGTTAATGTCCATTCAAATAATGGACTCAACTCCCTCCCCCTCTCACACTACACTGCCGGCTCTTCCCTCTCTGAGAAATTTTTGGGGGAAAACCACTAAATTTTAATAAATAATACCTCAAACTAAAGTTAGGATAATACAATTGACATTGCTGGATTCCTTGTAAGACCAGGAATATTTTGAATATAAATGTCATATATTTTGCACAAAAGATAACATAGTTACTCAGAAAATTTTTTTATCTAAAATTTGTATGTCTAATGCAAAATATATGATGTTTATATTCAAAATGATCACCAAATTATAAGAATTCCAGCAATGTAAATTATATTCTGGCCGGGTAATTTGTATGAATTTTATGAGCTAAAACAAATATCTTCAGTTAATAAAAAAAAAAAAAATCTTCATGACACTATCTGTCAATCAATGTACCCCACCTTGCCTCCCCCCTCTTCCAACCGCGCGGTCAGTCCCAACCCTACCCCCCACCAAGAGAAAGAGTGGGTGAAAAAAATAAATTTTAACATTTTGCATTAAATAATACCTCAGATTAAAGTTAGGATAATATAATTGACATTGCTGGATTCCTTGTAACACCAGGAATATTTTGAATATAAACGTCATATATTTTGCACAAAAGATAACATACTTACTCAGATTAAACATTTTATCTAAAAATTTTATGTCTAATGCAAAATATATGATGTTTATATTCAAAATGATCATCAAATTATAAGAATTCCAGCAATGTAAATTATATTCTGACTGGGTAATTTGTATGAATTTTATGAGCTAAAACAAATATCTTCAGTTAATAAAAAAAAAAAAATTTTTCACGGGGTAACAGATGGTCGGTCGGTCCCTCCCTCCCCCCCACCCCCCACCAACCGTCCCAAGGAGATGTGTGGGAAAACCAGAATACTTAACTTTTTTGTAATAAATAATACCTCAAACTAAAGTTAGGATAATATAATTGACATTGCTGGATTCCTTGTACTACCAGGAATATTTTGAATATAAACGTCATATATTTTGCACAAAAGATAACATAGTTACCCAGAGAAAAAATGTTATCTAAAATTTGTATGTCTAATGCAAAATCTATGATGTTATATTCAAAATGATCATCAAATTGTAAGAATTCCAGCAATGTAAATTATATTCTGGCCGGATAATTTGTATGAATTTTATGAGCTAAATTAAAAAAAATTATACTTCACCGTGTAAAGGGGTACATCCACCGCGGAATGTGAGCATCCTGGGTTCTGGCAGGGCACCGCGTAAACGTGGAAACGCGGAATGTGGGACCGCGTAAAGTGAGGGTTGACTGTATACCATAAAACAATTGATTTAACTAATATTATTGATATACAGTGACCCCTCGGTTAACGAACTCAATCCGTTCCAGAAGGTCGTTCGTTAACCGAAAAGTTCGTTAACCGAAACCATTGTTTCAATGGGTTTTTGGGTAATTGGTTCCAGCTCACCGAAAATTTCCTAAATTCAACAAAAATGGTAGAAAAGTTCACTTACTTTGAGGTGTGTATGTAGAAGGCTCCTGGATGATGATGATGGGAATTAGAATGGGGGTGGAGGAGAAGGAAGAAGAAAAGGCATTGGGGTGGAAGAGAAGTCACCCCATGGCACCATTTCATCCATAAAATTTTAGTTCTCTTGGTGTATTTCAAGATTATTTTCTTTAAATCAACACTGCACTGCATTATATATTGTCAATATGTAAAATATATTTCAAAATGACCAATAATTTGCTTGGAAACACAGAAAAAAAGCATTTAGTTGAAGAGTCTCAAGCAAGATGTTACCTCCACTGAAAACAGAGAGAGACTAACGCCTGTCTGGTGTGTTAACAGGCTGGATGGCACGCCAGAAACTAGTTTCTTTACCTTCAATTATGTTCAATAATTGTTAAAATGACTAAAAAAGTTAATATTAAACTTTTAAAATTATTGAATAGTATAAACTTCTTGATATTTACTAAAATAGTAAGGAATTTAAGCTCTAGAACCGATTAATGTATTGGCGGACTGATACTAAAGCTGGTTGCCCGGTCAGTGCAAGCGAAAACATGTTGAGGTCGGTTCGTAAGAAATTCGTTAACCGAATTTTTGTTCGTTACCGAATTGAAGATCCTTATGGAAGGCAGTTTGTTAACCGAAATTTCGCTAACCGAGGCGTTCGTTAAACGAGGGGTCACTGTACTGCGAAAAATACGCTTATTTACTTACTCAGTAGGTAAAACATAAAAAATAAACGGCTGCAGCTACACAACCCTTGCTGCTGTGCGGTTTGTTTACTAATAATGGCAGTGGTGCGACAGCGCCATATATTGAGGAATTGCGAAAGGTTGTCTGCTGGTCTCAAAGCGCAGGAATTTTTGTTTCTTCACACCAAAAATTTTAATTTAACTGATTTTTATCGAGCTGCTTTTTTACTTTTAATTATTTGTTTTAAAATAAAGATTTTTTTTCTTTAGACGTTGATATACATGTTTACATTTGCTTACCTTCTACTGTTGGAAAATATTTCCCGTCGTCATACCGACAAAAACAAGGGAAAGAATGTAAACACTACAGCCCGCTAGATGCGGAGGTGACCAGGTGTATAAAATGAGTGCTGTATTAAAGATTTCCACTTCTTATACAGATTTTTTTTTTTAATTTACGAAAATGACGACTGATCAGCAGTTCTAAGTGATGATATTCAAAGAGATGTGTGTACCAAAAGGGCTGTATATCAAGCAATTGTTTCACTTGTGTCGGTTAGTAAGTATAAAAAGTTTTTTACCTAGAATTACATTTCCAAAATCAGGGTGCGTCTTCTACGCCGCAAAATACAGAACTTATTTTTACCCGCAATAAGGCATACTAAGATAAATTTCGTATCAGTAATACTACATTTTGCAAAAACAAGATTTTTAAAGATCAGAATCACATTGAAATATTACGCGACTGTCAACAGAGGCAGGAAATAGGACTGCAAACAACTTTATATTTTTTCCGCCCCTACTAACGGTCGTGTAATATTTCAATGTGATTCTGATCTTTGAAAATTTTGTTTTTGCAAAATGTAGTATTACTGATACGAAATTTATCCTAGTATGCCTTATTGTGGGTAAAAATAAGTACTGTACAGTGGGGTATGCTATAACGAATCTAATTGGTTCTAGAACCTTGTTCGTTATAGCATTCGTTTGTTATAGGATTAATCCGTTCCAGGCCCCCAAATACAACCACTTAACACTGAAAAATATAATATAAAATTGTAAAAATTGTAAAAAAGTGCATAAATATGCATCTAAACCCCTGAAATAAAGAATATCATTAATATTTGTAATAATAAAACAATAAATTAGAAAAAAAAAAAAAAAATTAAATTATGTTCGTTGTAGGAGTTTCGTTCGTTATAGCATTCTCAATTTTATAGGTAAAACCGTTCGTTATAGGAATATTCGTAGTAGGATCCGTTCGTTATAGCATACCCCACTGTATACAGTTGAACCTCGATTTACGCAGTTCTCGTTTACATGTTTGGTCATTAACGCGGTACCTTGCCAGAACCGGGATGCCCGATTTACGCGGTGAATTTCCCCATTTACGCGGGTGAAGTTTAATTTGTTTATTTACTGAAAATATATATGTTTTTAGCTCATAAAATATATAATTTACATTGCTGGAACCCTTACAAGATGGTGATCATTTTAAATATAAACATCTTAACATTTGCATTAGACATACAAATTTTAGATGTAATTTAAGGAGATCATGAAAATAAGCAAATATTTTATCTTTTGTGCAAAATATATGAAGTTTTCATTCAAAGTATTCCCTGACCTGCAAGGAATCCAGAAATATCAATTATATTATCCTAACTTTAGTCTGAGGTATTATTTATTACTAAAAATGTAAATATACTGTTTTCCCCAAACATTTCTCTGGTAGGGAGGGAAGGTGGGGTATGGGGGGTAAGGAGGGACCCAGCGAGCGTGGGAAGAGCGGAGGTGGGGTATTTTTATTGACAGATAGTGTCTGGGTGAATAATAATTTGTTTATTTACTAAAGATATTTTGTTTTTGTTCATAAAATTCTTACAAATTTCCTGGCCACAATATAATTTACATTGCTGGAATTCTTATAAGATTTTGATTATTTTAAATATAAACATCATGGAATTTGCATTAGACATACAAATTTTAGATCTAATTTAAGAATTTTGATTACAAAGCCAAAATTTTATCTTTTGTGCAAAATATATGACATTTATATTCAAAATATTCCTGACCTGCAAGGAATCCAGCAATGTCAATTATATTATCCTAACTTTAGTCTGAGGTATTATTTATTACTCTACCTTAAAATCTAGTGTTTTCACCCAAGTATTTCTCAGAGAGAGAGGAGCCAGCGAGCGTGGGAAGAGGGGGGGGGGGGATGGGAGTTGAGTCCATTATTTGAATGGACATTAACTTGGTGACTGTATTTCTCTTAAATATTAATTGTGTGTGCATACCATCATAAAATTAAGATGTTATTTTTACTACAACTTGGTATTATGTTTGTATTGTGTCGGAAAAAGTGGAGTTTGGGAGTCGGCCCAGTCTCTATTTCAATTAATCCCAGACTAAAGTTAGGAGAATAAATCAAATTTGCATTGCTGGAATCCTTGCAATACAGCGAATAATTGGAATATAAACGTCATATATTTTGCACAGGAGATAAAATTTTTAGCCCTTTGTAATAAAATTAATTAGAACGTGTCAGTTCAGTGACATTTTATAAGAAAAAAAACTTAGTCACTCTTAAGGACAGATAAATAAATAAGCACTAGACCTTGGCATCAACTGTCAAACATATCACCTCACCTATCCTCCCCCCCTCCTCCCCAATCTTCCCATCAGCTTATCACTAGTAAACAGATCATTTCACGTCCCATAATTTTAGCTGTGTTGATTTATGAGTGTTTGTTTTAACACAATACCACAAAAAACAATGTTTTGTTTATTCTAGGAGAAGGGCTGAGGTGCATCTGGGTAGACTGTCAGTCATTTTAGTACAGTATTTTGTGTTTCTCTCAAGCACCAAACTAATTATTCCATTGAAACAACACTTCGATTTAGTGCGAATTTGGTTTAAAGCGACCTCTTTTGGAACGTATCTTGTGTTATATCGACGTTCTACTGTACTGTGCATTGTTGGATTTATTGAGGGATCCTAAGACTGAGGTTCGACTAACCAGTAAATCTCTTTTTCCATTACCTCTCAATCCCTATAGGTACCGGATAACCTGGGTTCTACTGTCTTCTATAATACTTATTTCATAATTGTTAAACTTTAACTGCATTTTCTGGTGTATTATTCTTTTGTTGTTTGTCTACCTCTGTCATGAAGTGACTCATATAACTACAGCTGTTATTTAGAACTTATTTTTTGGTATACTGTACTGTACAGTGTTTGATTTTTCTCTCCCAGAATGGATCCGTTGTGCAACTCAGCATATCATCTGATGAAAGTTTAATTGCCTGTGCACTAAGTAATGGAACTGTTGAGATATTTGAGGTAAGTTATCCCATAGCAGTTTGTGTGAATTTACAGATTCAGGGACAGTTAAAATAGTAATGAATTAAGAGTAGTTATTTCTTTCTAGGATAGCCTCTCAGAAATAAATATGTACAGTGCAATTCCTTTTATCCAAATTCCAACTACTGTATAATACAGTGTATCTTAATCTTCCAGGTATCCGAACTTTTGTCTCCTTTGGTTCCATTCAATTGAAACTTAATTTAGTCCAGCAATCAGAAAGCAATTGAAGTAACTCATTCACTTATCTACCACCAGTGGTATGACACAGTTCAGATAGGCTGTTTGTCATCTGACTCTAGAATACATAATCACTATTAGGAATTCAATTTTTCTGATCCAAATGTATGGGAAGAAACTTAATAAATTTTACTTTTTGCATAACTATATAATATACAATACTGTACAGTACAGTGAACCCTCACTTTACGCGGTCAATTAAACCCACGGCGGCCCGCGTAAAGTGAACAACATAACATATGGGATTAATTGAAATAGAGACCGGGCCGACCCCCAAACTCCACTTTTTCAGACACAATACCTACGTTGTAGTAAAAATAACTTCTTAATTTTATGATGGTATGCACATACAATTAATAATTAAGAGAAATATCAATAATATTAGGTTTTTTAACACTTACATTAGTAGAAAAGATGCCTGGGCACACGGGGATGGGGGGTTGGTTCCAAGGCAGAGGGCAGATTATTGGCCCTCACCTGTATCACTTGTATCAATTGTATTACTATCCACCACAGAGGCTTGCAGGGCCTCTTTGTCAAACCCCTCAAAGTCCATATAAGTCCATATCATCACTATCACTGACTTGGGCCGGCTGTGGTGGGTGGCGGGTGAAGAACTTGGTAATGTTTTGATGACTGGGCGACCTTGTGCACACCCTACTCGCGCCGCTCTCCGCGTAAAAGGGTACACACACCGCGGAAAGTGAGCATTCAGTGTTCGGCAGGGTGCCGCGTAAACGTGGAAACGCGTAAAGTATAATTATTTATTTAGCTCATAAAATTCATACAAATTACCCGGCCAGAATATAATTTACATTGCTGGAATTCTTACAATATGATGATCATTTGGAATATAAACATGGATTTTGCATTAGATATACAAATTTTAGATCTAATGTAAGAATTTTCCTTACAAATAGCCAACATTTTATCTTTTGTGCAAAATATGACATTTATATTCAAAATATTCCTGGTCTTACAAGGAATCCAGCAATGTCAATTATATTATCCTAACTTTAGTTTGAGGTATTATTTATTACTATACCTGGTTTTCCCCCAAAAATTTCTCAGAGGGAACAGCCAGCGAGTGTACTGTGAGAAGAGGGGGAGGGAGTCGTGTCCATTATATGAATGGACATTAACTTGGCGACTGTATTTCTCTATTTCTCTTAAGTATTAATTGTGTGCATGTACCATCATAAATTAAGATGTTATTTTTACTACAACATAGTTATGTGTCGTCAAAAAGTGGAGTTTGGGGATCGGCCTGGACTCCATTTCAATTAATCCCATATGTTATGTTATTCACTTTACGCATTTCTCGCTTTCCGTGGTACCCTCCGGGTTACATTAACCGCGTAAAGTGAGGGTTAACTGTATACAGTCTGTGCGGAAAGTTAAGTAGCGATAGAGCTGACGAACAAACTTCTCGCGTAAATAAGTTCATATGTTGTGAAGGCTTGGTTGTGAAAGCTTGGTTGGTTGGCAAGTGGTGACACTTGGCAACTGAGCACACGTCACGGCTTACTCTCAGTGCGCCTCTGGCAATCGTGAGGGGAAGATTAACTCTGCGGGTTTGAGCGCCCCGTGGCCATTTTTTGCCTCGTTTACTGTGCATTACCCCAACATAGTGGCCATCAGAGATGTCCAAGGGACGACATTGCAGCAGTGATTGCACTGTATAAAGCAAACCATGAACTGAGAGATGTTTCCGCTCAGACTGGTGTGGGGTTGCGGGGTTGTCCCAATCAATATTTCTGAAGTTGAAATCCCCCATAATGCACAAGTTGTTGTATTTTGCTGCCCTACTCTTTTCCTGCCATATGGACTGAGCTGCTTCTTTCCCAAAGACTTGGTGGCCTGTAAATTACTCCCATAATTAGTTTTTCTCTTCCTTCCGCAATTTCTACCCATACAGACTCGGTTCTTATTTCACCCTTTATTGTATTATTAATGCAACATTTTAATGTATCCCTGACGAAGAGTGCGACCCCTCCCCCCTTCCTACCTTCCCTGTCCTTGTGAAAAAGGTTGTACCCTTCTATGAGGTACTCTGATAAAAAGTTCTTGCTCGCCAGATTCATCCAAGTTTCGGTGATTGCTATGACGTCTACATTCTTGGTACATACAACCGCTCTCAGCAAGTCTATTTTATTTCTAACGCTCCTACTGTTTGTATAGTATACATTGAGAGAACTTTTTGTAGATAATATATTTACAATGCTATTATAACAAACCCCACCTTTTTATCTCAAATAGCAAGATTGCTTTGACTCATTATGTACAATTATCTCTCATGTAGTGCAGTTAAGTGCAGTGAAATGAGTAATAGGCCAGACCTTGAACATCTCAAGGGAGAGCGTCTATTCAAGCCCAAGAGTGTTAAGTGTTCTCTCATTTCACCTCACTACTTCTCAAATTTCCATTACAAAAATATACCGATATAAGGAAAATATATGTTGTTTATGTTTAAGAATTAATCACCATGATTAAAAGTAATTGTTGTTACCCTAGCTCATCAGCCAAGGTGGAAGTGGGTCCAGGCACCTCATCAGGTCACGGGAACATGAAGGTCACAGTGTTTCATCAATTGCCTGGTCACATAGCTCTAGTGAGGTGTATATTGGGGATATTTCAGGCAGAGTGTCAGTCCTCTACATCCCCAAAAGTAAGGTATGAGTAAAAAAATTTAATCTTTTTATTTCGCTCCTTCACTGCAGGGATGCCACTTTTAATATTTATTTAGCCACTGCCAGACAATTTTATTCATCACAGATGGGATCCCATGCACAAGTGGTCAAAAACTATGTAACCCACACCTGTATAGTACTGTATTGTATAGCTTTCTGTTGAATTTATTGTTCTGTATATGATCTGTTTAGTTATAGATATTTTAGATATCTGATGAGATCAGCTGCTTGGCAGCTAAATATATTTTACATTCAACATTGAGTGTTACTTTGTCTAATAATAAACAGTATTTTGTAATAATTGTATTATAAGATGATTGAGATTTTGTTAAAAATAATCCTAAGATACTTGTTTTTCACATAAACTCTATGTAGAATTATGCAAAGAACAGACTAATATAATTTAAAGACTATAAATATCAATACAATTGATATACAGAACAGTGGTCATAGATAAATAAAAGACTATAAATACAGTTGTATTAATATTAACTGATCATTAGACAGAGGATCAATAGTAATGTCCATTTACAATAACAATGTTATTCTTGAGTCATGCATACATGTATACTATATATATACAGTACTGTATGTGTATGTTGCATTCAGGTAATTCTCTTTTTGCCAGCTTGTAGTGCACCATCTCTTCTTGTAGAGGAGGACACCCATTCAGTTTTTTACCCTTCCCACTTGCTAACACAATCTTCCAATTTCTCACCTATTTTTCTAATAAAACCTACATCTTAACTTTTCTTTCAGCTTCCTTCTTCCCCTGTATCTCTGATTTATTTTCACCCTTTCACCGCATTATCTGATGTCATAATTATTTCCAAAAAGTGTCATTAAGTCACCAAAAAATTACAGTTCTAATTTGAGCATTTTTATTACTTTTATATTATGATAATAACATGAAGTTTCCATATCTGGCACGAAAATTCGTTTGAAAAGTGGGTAGTTAGTGAAAATTAATGTTTTTTTATGAAAAATATTGAGATAATAATGTTTTGTAGCTTAGGTATTCTGTAGGTAAAGTGTTCTGAGGAACTCATTTGTTGTCAAAATTGCCTCCAAAAGTTATTCACCACAGTAAATTCATTTTTCATGTATATTATAACCAGGTTTTTAGCTCCAATATTGGAACCTCACCCAGAATGATTTTGGGAGAAACCAAACAAAACAGTTTATTTAAACACATTTATTTCATTAACCATATGAAGCTTGCATATACAGTGGGATCTTATTTTGTGCGGGCATATTGTACTGGGACACATCCATGCAGGTGATGCCCTTTAACATGTGTTAAAATGGCTTTATTGTACTGGACTAGCCAGATCTTTACTCTAAAATTAATTTTGGTCACCAACTTAACCTTCCATAAACTGCATCTACATTACAGTAGTACCCCGCGGTCAATTGAACCCACAGGTACCGTGGAAAGTGAACAACAGAACATATGGGATTAATTCCAATAGAGACTGGCCCGACCCCCAAACTCCACTTTTTCTGACACAATACCTATGTTGTAGTAAAAATAACATCTTAATTTTATGGTGGTATGCATACACAATTTATATTTAAGAGAAATACAGTCGCCAGGTTAATGTCCATTCAAATAATGGACTCAACTCCCCCTCTCTCTTCCCAAGCTCGCTGGCTCCTCCCTCTCTGAGAAATGTTTGGATGAAAACACTAGATTTTAAGGTATAGTACAGGTGGACCATCAAAAATCCGGCAATCGATAAACCGGAACCTTCAAATTTTCCGGCATGGATTTCGGAGCGCATTTTCAAATTTCCTGCCTTGGCGCACCATTGTTTTCTGGACGCGCCCAGTGACGGGTTAAGACTTTCGTAGGCCTTAGGCACCTCCAAGATATGGGGCCCCATTTGACAGCATATTCACTAATAACACAAGCTAGTACCTAATTATAAAATGTGATGTCGAAAGAATAAGATTCAGTGATGTTTGCCATGAATTGAGTAAAAGAAAATGGGTTAGATCAGCTGTTCTTGTACAGTACAGAAATAGTTTTGTTTACAAGAAGCACAGCTAGCTGGTGGACACTAATAGGATTAAGTAATAAATAAATGGAAAAAAAGTACCTCAGTATCAATTTATTAATAACCTTTAGAAAAAGGGGAAGAAAGGTTCTCGTTTTATTTTTCGTAGGCTCCCAATATCTCGTAAGCTCACGTGCCGTTTTTGTTTTGATAGCGCTGTACTCCAGAATCAGCTGTTGGATCTTGCTTGCACCTGCTAACAAGCATTCATGCTCATTCCTTCTGATTTTATCATTTAATTGCTGCTGTATAGCCCCATCATGGATTCAGCAAAGAAAAGCGGTGGCGTAAAACGTAAACATCGTGCGTTGTCGATCGCAGAGAAAGTGGAAGTGCTTAAAAAACTTGATAGCGGCGTGTCTGTGCGAACCATTTGTGAAACATACAGCATCGGCTCTTCAACAGTGTATGATATTAAAAAACAGAAAGAAAAACTGTTAAAATTCTTTTCTGACAGTGGATCAAAAAGCAAAATGTTTGTAAGGAAGTCAATGTCGGAGGGAAAACGTGCGGAACTAGACCAAGTTCTCGTAACCTGGTTTAAACTTCGTGTAAATGAAGGTGTGGAAATTTCTGGTGATTTATTAAAGGAACAAGCCAAAGTGTTTCATGAAGAGCTGGGATTGCAACACAAGTGTGACTATACAGAAGGTTGGCTGCAACGTTTCAAGTCGCGACATGGCTTACAGTTTCGTGCAGTATGTGGTGAAAAACGTTCAGCAGACAAGGATGCAGCTAGTGCCTATGTGGATGAATTTGCAAAGTTAGTTAGTGATGAACATTTAAGGCCTGAACAAGTGTACAATGCTGACGAGACTGCCTTATTTTGGAGATGTACGCCAAAAAGAACTCTGACAACTGAGGATGCAGAATCGCCATCGGGGTTTAAAGCTTCGAAGGATCGCGTCACGGTAATGTGCTGCTCTAATGCTGCGGGTACCCATAGATGTAAGTTGCTTGTTATCGGAAAGTCCGGAGAGAAATGCCTGTACAGGTAGTGATGAAGATGAAAGCAGTGAAGAAAATGAGGAAGATGTGAGAGACAGAATCTCTATTGACAGGTTAATTGCGTTGACAACTGAACTGCTGGCTGGACTAGAGCAACGAAGTTTTGTAAGTGAACAAGAAATCATGAATGTTTTCTTGCTCCAAGATAAACTTATTAGAGAAAGACCCAAGTATATGAAGCAACAGACATTGCCCGATATATTCAAGAAAATAGCTAGGAAGCAGGAAGCAGCAACAGCGGTGTCCACACTTGATAATCCACTGCCATCAACTTCAAGACAAGTTGAAGCTGTTCCTGTTGCTGAGAATGTTGTCACTGTCAGTGATAAAGATGATAATTCTGACAGCCCATCTGCTGTTTAGCCTGATAAACATTAAAATTTCATTTGATTTTCATTTAGTGTTTAATTTTCTATTTTTTTAAAGGACTGTACACCCATATGTAATTCTGTAAGTTTTGTTTATTTAGGATTTGTAGCAGCCATGCTCTCTTTTGAAAGAGAAAAATAGTGTTATATATATATATGTATGTTTATATGCTGCCTTTATTAAATATATATATTATATATTATGTTACTTCTTACCAAAGTCAGAAAGTGTTTAGGCTTGTGTAAACACGAAATGTGTTAGGCACTTTGTAACCAAGAACAGAGAATATACAGCCAGCCAGACAGACCATGCGACTCTTCATTCTCCCTTTAAATAATGCAAGATACTACAGATGTAACAGTTTTTTAACTGAAATGATTCGAAAACACGTACCCTCTAGCCCTGTTCAAGGAGAGGACTGGGAGAAGCTGTTTGGTGCTGCAGACGATGACAAGGAAAATGATTTGGATGGATTTTAATGAAAATATTCAGAAATATGGTATCGTAGTATTTATTCAAGTCAATTAGGATAGGATATTAATGTAATACAACAGTTTTTTTACTGAAAACCAATCGAAAAGCGATTACGGTAACATCTTTTGAACGAAAGAAAGCGAAAGTCATTGTTTTCGTCACGATTTTGTCCCACTTTCCACTAATACCTACGTCATTTCAGCAAAAATATTACATTTTCGTGAATGCATTATATCAAGCAGAGTATGAATAGAATACCATTGTAATATAACAGTATTTTAACCAAAAACTATTAAAAAAACGAGTAACTTCTCTAGAACATCGGAAGGTTAGGTAAAGTCTTTTGTTTTCGTCATGTATTTTATCCTATTTTACATTAAAATACATCACGTTTCAGCAAAACTACTATTTATTTCCGAGAATATATTCATTCAGGCACAGTTAAGGTAAAATATACATGTGATGTAACAGTTTTTTAACTGAAAACGATTCGAAAAATACGTGTACCGTGTAGCTGATACTCAACAGCTGGTGGTGCGTCATGTGTCGTTGTAAACAATAGGAGGTTGAAGTAGATTACCGGGTATTATATTAAGTGTGAAATATCAAAAAGGTTTTTATTCCCGGTATTTTTTGTAGATCAATGAGAACTGTGATACCGTATATGATATGATAAGTTAGCCTGTGCTAAGAACTTCAACATAGGCTGCTGAAAACATGTTGTAAGGTAATTTAGCCTATTGTAAGTTGGTGAGCTTCATTTGCTGAAGGAACTGCACAACTTTTCATTACTAATTGGTACAAATTTTACGTTTCCATTGTTTACTGGCAGTAAATGGTAAATATTTTTCATGTCTGAAGCTAAAAGTTGCATCCCCCCCCCACACTAGTGGTGATGTTACATTTGACCAAAAAGACTGTGGTGTTTTATCCCAGCAGTGGGTGGACCAGCATTTTAGCTGAAGGTCCGCATAGGTAATATTCCTACAAATCTTAAAAAAAAAAAAAAAAAAAAATGTTCATTCAGATTTTGTCCGAATTATCCGAAATCCGGATTAACGGGGTCCGAATTAACGAGGGTCGACTGTATTTCTCTTAAGTATTAATTGTGTGCATGTACCATCATAAAATTAAGATGTTATTTTTACTAGAACACAGGTATTGTGTCGGAAAAAGTGGAGTTTGGGGGTCAGCCGGTCTCTATTTCATTTAATCCCATATGTTATGTTGTTCACTTTACGCGTTTCTCACTTTCTGCGGTACCCTGTGGGTTGAATTAACCGTGTAAAGTGAGGGTTCACTGTATATGCTATACCGCTACCTGCGTTACCTATGGCTCTCTGTGTAAGCTATAACTATCTGTCCAGGAAAAGGGTGAATTTCCATGGTCTGTCATGGGTCAGGTCCCGAGGTTGCTTGATTAGAGAGGTACAACCTTTACATGAAATCAAAATAATGTACAAAATGATTACTAAAATTTTTGTCTAGTGCAAGCTATAGCATGTTTACATTCAAATTAATCACTATCTTATAAGAATTCCAGCAATGTAAATTATATTCTCCCCGGTCACTTCTATGACATTTTATAAGCAAAAAACAAAAACTCAATCTAAAGGACATAAAAAAACACAAATAAATACTTCACTAGACCTTCGCGCCAACTGTCAAGCATGACACTGTCACCTCCCCTTCCCCCCGCCCTCACCCCCCCTCTCAGCCAGGGTTTGGTGGTTACGTATACAGTAGGCTCTAAGTTTTTATCTTATATACTATCACAGACTAAAGTTAGGAGAATATAATTTGCATTGCTGTAATCCTTGCAAGACAGTGAATAATTTGATTATAAACGTCATATATTTTGCACAAGAGATAAAAATATTAGTACATTAGTTTAGTACATTTGAGTAATGTAAAGTTTGTCAACTGTATTTTTGGGTAGATTTACATAAATTTCTTCATTTATTTTCATTCATTTACATGCACACACCATACTAAAAGAAACGTAAAGAAATAAATGACCTAAGTGCAAACCTGTACTGTACATGCACTAAATGATAATGGTACTAAAATTTTTATGTCTAGTGCAAATTATAGCTTGTTTATACAGGTTGACAATCCCTTATCCGAAATCCTTGGGGCCAGAGACATTTCGGATTTTGGAATTTTTCGGTTTTCAGAATGGTTAGTTTTTTTTTTTTTGTAGCCTATCGGGCACAAGTCTTTGACCCACATTGGGGCCTGGGAGAAATAGAATAAAAATAATAATAATAATAATAATACAGTAGTACCCGCTTAGCGGTCAATTGAACCACACAGCGTTAAGTACCGCGTTAAGTGAACAACAGAACATATGGGATTAATTCCAATAGAGACTGGCCCGACCCCCAAACTCCACTTTTTGACAACACATGTTGTAGTAAAAATTTTATCTTAACTTTATGATGGTATGCACACACAATTAATAATTAAGAGAAATATCAATAATATTAGGTTTTTTAACACTTGCATTAGTAGAAAAGATGGCTGGGCACACGGGGATGGGGGGTTGGTTCCGAGGCAGAGGGCAGATTATTGGCCCTCACCTGTATCACTTGTATCAATTGTATCACTATCCACCACAGAGGCTTGCAGGGCCTCTTTGTCAAACCCCTCAAAGGCCATATAAGTCCATATCCTCACTATAATTATCACTATCACTGACTTGGGCCGGCTGTGGTGGGTGGTGGGTGAAGAACTCGGTAATGTTTTGATGACTGGGCGACCTTGTGCGCATCGTGCCCGCGCCGCTTCCCGCGTATATGATGAAAAATTCCGCGTTAAGTGAAAGTTCAGCTCTGGCGAGGCACCGCGTATATGATAAAACGCGTTAAGTGAAACCGCGTTAGGCGGGGTAATACTGTAATAATAATAATAATAATAATAATAATAATAATAATAATAATAATAATTAATAATAATAATTCATAGGTCTAGGTCGTGTTTCTCACTTTTGATCTTTTTTCATTCTTGTATTTCTTTATTATTATTATTTTATTATTACAGTATTATTGTTATTATTATTATTATTATTAATTTTTATTATATTTTATTATTATTATTATTATTATTGTCATCATTATTATTTTATTTTGGCGTATTTTTAATAAAATTTTTATTTACTATGAATAATTATTATTATTATAATTATTATTACTATTACATTTTCGCCCCCCAGGCTCCAATGTGGGTCAGTGATCTATGCCCTGGTGGGCTAATCCCTGTTTAAAAAAAAAAAAAAAGACCCACAAAAAAAAATTTCGGTTTTCAGAGCTTTTCAGTTTTCGCAATTTCGGATAAAGGGTTGTCAACCTGTATTCAAATTAATCACTATCTTACAGGAATCTCAGCAATGCAAATTATATTCTCCCAGGTCATTTCACTGTGATTTTATATTAGAAAAGCTTAGTCACTCTTAAGGACTGATAAATAAACACACATTAGACCTTCGACGCCAACTGTCAAACATATCACCTCACCTCCCGCTCCCTCCCCCCCTGATGCTCCCTCCCCCCCTCCCTCCCTCTCCCCCATCTGCTCAGCCAAGGTTTTAGGCTTACAGTTTTTATCTTATATAATGTCACAGACTAAAGTTAGGAGAATATAATTTGCATTGCTGGAATCCTTGCAAGACAGCGAATAATTTGAATATAAACTCATATTTTGCACAAGAGATAAAAATTAACCAGCTGTATCACATTACAGTAGTGATTTAAGAGTTCTAGTGTATATATATTAGGGGGCAGGGAAAAAACACTTTTATTTGAGTTGCAGGCTGCACTTTTCAGGCATCGTTTGTATGGCTGTAACAAACACCTGTGCAAAATTTCATTCCATTTCATGCATACTTACCCTGCCGCATTGCGAACGACTTTTTGTCAACTTTTAGTGTATACCAAAAATTAGGTGTCATTTAATGTTTTCCAGGATAATGATAAATTTTACATGGGTGACATCGATTTAATTCACATGTTATTTTACAGGTACACCGTATAGAAAATCATTACAAGTTCATATTGAAATTCTTTTTGTGCGGAACCTTGGCATCATTTTCCTAGACAATAATCTTTGCCTAATATATCCATCTCTCGATTCGTATCCCGTCACTTCAGTGCAAGCTTCAGTCATCACTTTTATGCCTCTCTCGACCGCCTGAGTGCTGTTTGGCCACTTGGGCACCACTAATGGTGTCTCAAGAATGTCATTAACCTGTAGATTTGACAGAGAAGCAATGTAAGGAGGCTCAGTCTTGAGTTCATTCCTCCAGTTAATCATGGAATGATAGTTTTTTGCTTGCCACTTTAGTTTCGGAGTCACCACCTTTCTCATATTGACTACAGGAGGAACATCCTCATTCCCATCTCCATCTTTACCCTCCTCATCAGTATAGTTTAACAAATTCTCGTCAACAGCAGCATCAGAATCTTCCTCCTCCTCTTCAGATCTGCCAGTGCATTCTTCCTTTTGCTGATTCTCCTCTCTAATTTTTCTTATCATTGAGACAGCTTTTTCTCAAACAGTCATGTCCTCATCTGCACACATACCAAGAAGAAGTTGATCTGTGTGGGCGAAGTATGCATTTCTCTGGACAGCCTTCTTCACTATCGTCTCCTCCTCACTATTCAGGTGTTTCATATATAGCAGGGACTGGAATACGTTCCTTGAGCCGTGTGTTACGTAAGGGTGTATCTTGATGTAAAACCACATTGGAGCACTGAACTTTATTATTGCAATGACAATTCTTTTCAACTCATGGCTGGGTCTTGATGTTGCTACATACAGCCTGAGGATTCTACTCCATAAGGTGTTCCACCTTGACACACAGGGAGGACCTGGCTCAATAGCAGCCAAGTCATCTTCAACAACACCTGTGATAACTCCTTTACAAATCCTATACAGGTATTTCTGATCCCAGGACAGATCTTTCTCCACTTCATCATTAAACACAGGGAAATCAGGGAAACTGACTGGCTGGAAGGCGACAACTGGAAGCTCAGACAAAGACTCCTTGATCTGCTTTCCAATGGGACCACGCCAATGCTCAGGACCACTTGGTTTACCATCATAGTGATAAAAAACTGCGCGGAAAGGCAGCTCATTTCCGTGAAGCTGACATATGAAATAATGGAGCGGGTGACCAAGTAACATTTCAAGATGATGAATGACTCCATTTTCTGATCCTACATTTACATTGGTTCCATCACAACCAACACACACAATGGGCTGCTGGGTTAGATTTTTCTCCACCAGAAACTCGTGAATAGTTTTGGCAATCTGCTTTCCGTGTCCAGTCTTGGGAGTCACATGTGTGAGATATTCATTGCCAGGCTCAACCATGATGACATAATGATCTTTCACCATCATCCTCGAACTCCATTTCTCGGTCTTCTCATTCTTTATCATCACACGAGTGGCGGTCTTCTTACCATCAAAATAGAGTGACGTCAAATTATCTAAACTAGCCATCTCAATTTCTTGCCTCTTAAATCGGTATTTTTGTCTCGCATCCCGCAGCTTATGTGGTCCAATAACCTGACTCTTGTCATCCTTTGTGATAATGCCATAGTCAGTTAAGGTGGCAGTAGCAATGGCAGCTCCAGCATAATCACTAATCAAGTATCGGTCACAAGCGGCAGCCAGTGTAGGGAGTCTTGTCCGGTTCTGTGAACTGGTGTCTGTCAGAGCCCTTGGATCAGGGACAAAATCAGCATCAGTATTGACGAGAGGAATATCTCTTGAATCATCTGAATTATCCTCAACATAAGGAATATCTCCAGCTACCAGATATCTATGTTTTTGCTCAAGCTGTCTCCTAACTCTGTCCGCATCATGCTTCTCTCTTGCCGTCACTCTGTCCCACATCTTCGTCACTTTCATGTCAACCCCTGCAATCTTCATCTTCCTATCACCTCGCTGGTCAAGGAGAAACTGCACCTCTTGTTTGGGAACTTTTATAACACAATTACATGCCAGGTGATATCCGTCACACTCCTTAACTATGCACCTCACATCCTGACAGGAGGCAAGGGGACAATAACAGCTACAGATATCAAACAACTCTTTCATTTCTACCTGAAATGCAGCTTTTTTGCCTACATTCTTGTTCTTATTTAGTTCAATTCCTCTACTGTACAATTTTCTCAACCTTTCCTCAATAGTTTTTTGGCTAAGAACTGGAACATTCTGCCTATCTCCAATTGCTTTTTCCCATATTTCTGAACAGTCCTGGGCGGCCATCTTTATAATCATTGAGACATCTGCAAACTTTCCGTCATCACATTTATATCGCCAGCAGTTCTTTAACATCTCGCCTTTCGAGGGAAGTTTGTCCACTGGAAGAACACTTGCAGAGCCAAACAATGCATGATCTGTGGCTGCCCTCGTTAATACAGTAGCCATCTTGATAGCAAATTGATCAGATCACCTGAAAAGAAAAAGAAAAAGTTAGTTATTAGAGCAATTTCTGAAAACACATCATCAATAGGCTTCTTGTGCATTAGTAAATAACGCCAAAATTAGTTAATCAGAAATATAATGAAGCCTAATTCAAATAAATGAAAATGGAAAGTATGTAACTAGTACTGTGCCGCCAACTTGCCCCATTTTTGTTGAGCCAACTTGTCCCAGCCGTACCAGTGATCATAAATAAATTATTTTGGTATATATCAAGAAGCCTAACATGAACTGTTTCATGGATAAACAATCCTTAAGCGCTAAGTTGAATTATGGCTAAATTGGATACTACAGTACTTGTCTATAACCTCACACATGTTACAGCAAACCTTATAAGAGAATAAAATTTACTTACCAGCATCAAAATCAATTTTCCCCTACTCTAATCAAGACGTGCGGTGTCTCAGAATGACTGCTTATGGGTGACTGAGGAAGCACGTGGTGATCCTGCGGTGTGAACTGCTTAACGGTAACTATTTGAATAATTTCAAGTGCGCCAACTTACCCAGGTCTCCCCTACATTACAGTACAGTAACACAACATTGAGAAATGAAATGAGAAAAGGCTGATAATCAATATAGACATAGCACCATACTCATCTGCAACAAGACAACTTAAATGAAATAAGAGATATGAAAAAAAAGTTGATAAACACTGAACAGAACATTGCACCGCCACAGCGGCTGTTTGGCTAGTACTGTAGGTAAATTTAAAAATTTCAGTAGAAAATGCGGCAGACTAAATCTCGACATATCAGCTTCAAATTTGGCATGCAGTCTTAGATACAGTGGGGTATGCTATAACGAACGTAATTGGTTCCAGAACCTCGTTCGTTATAGGATTAATCCGTTCCGGACCCCCAAATACAACCACTTAACACTGAAAAAATTCTGTGGAAAATGTAAAATATACGGTACTTTATCTTACCTTAGTGTTATTCAGCATGCAGGTACCCCTAAACACTGGCACATCACTATCACTTCCACTGGGAGTCTTGGCTTTAAGGTCCTCAAACAATTGTCTGGCCTTCTCACAAATTATAGCTTCACTAATGTTACCACCTGCCATTTCTTTCTCCTTTATCCACACTAAGAGTAAATTTTCCATCTCTTCAATCACATTACACCTTGCTTTGCTAAGTCTAAAGGTTCCCTTAGCCACTTGCACAATTTTTAACTCCTCTTTATTCTTCAAAATCGTACATATAGTCGATTTAGCCATCCCATGTTCATCACCAAGTTTTGCAATGCTTCTTCCATTCTCATGTTTCTTTATAATTTCTTTCTTAGTTTCAAGGGTTATTAGCTTTCTCACTCGCTTTGGACAATTTATTGTTACAATTGTATACTTGTATAACAAAATAGTTATACAAATAATGCGAATTTCCACATCAAAAGACGAAATTTCAACAATAACAGTGGTGCACTGGCTACAAAATGAGACAAAGATGGCGCCTGACGCTCTTGTTGTGGGTGGCGGTACAACAATATTCATGCGCCAGGCGAAATAGTCCCGTATTCATCCGCGTTCGTTGTAGGAGTTGCGTTCGTTATAGCATTCTCAATTTTATAGGTAAAACCGTTCGTTATAGGAATATTCGTAGTAGGATCCGTTCGTTATAGCATACCCCACTGTATGTATAAGGAACAATGCCTGAAGAGTGCAGCTTTGAGCAAAATTTCACTGCCCCCTATATATATATATATATATATATATATATATATATATATATATATATATATATATATATATATATATATATATATATATATATATATATATATATATATATATATACACATACATACATACACACATACATACATACATACATACATACATATACATACATACATACATACATATACATACATACATACATACATACATACATACATACATACATACATACATACATACATACATACATACATACATACATACATACATACATACATACATACATACATACATACATACATATATATATATATATATATATATATATATATATATATATATATATATATAACCGGTCGGAATTTGCTGGACTTTAATTTCTCACTTGACTTGGGGTTTATTAAAATTTAATAGATGGTAATGGCAGTGGAAGCGCCCCTTTGAGAAAAATCCCGAACCAGCACAAGAACACTTAAATCTACTACACAAAATGAATTGTCCGTGATCCGTGGAAGGATAGCGTCTGTGACTGGGATGAATGAGACACACTGTAAAATTTAGACACTTATATTCCCTCCAACACTACAAACACAATCAAATAATGGTACACCAATATGCGCACCTCTTAACTTAAACTTAAAACACTACTCTGGGGAATAAAAGTCATAAATGACATAGAAATTATTAGAAACACAGGCAACAATAAATTTGAAGTATTAAGAAATTTTAATTGCACACATGAACAGGCCTTAAGGGCTTTCACAAAATAATATCAGTCACTTAGGAAATGGTACTAAAAAATAAGAAATTAAATACTCCACAATGAATAGGCCTTAAGGGCTTTCAACAAAATAATATCAGTCACCGAGGAACTGGTAATAAAAATTAAGAAATTAAATACTCTACAATGAATAGGCCTTAAGGGCTCTCAACAAAATAATACCAGGCACTGAGGAAATGGTAATAAAAAATAAGAAATTACATACTCTACAATGAATAGGCCTTAAGGGCTCTCAACAAAATTATAGCACCCCAACAGATGTACACTTCCTAACCTAACCTAACCACTACTCTGGGGAACAAGGTTATACCTGAGATCAGAATTATGA
This sequence comes from Homarus americanus, assembly GCF_018991925.1. Lineage (NCBI taxonomy): Eukaryota > Metazoa > Arthropoda > Malacostraca > Decapoda > Nephropidae > Homarus > Homarus americanus. Next base: position 6,679,485 of record NW_024741901.1, on the reverse strand, counting down.
AGAACAATTAGAGGCATTAAAAGAATCAAATCACAGTATCACTCTGGTTCCACTTAATGGCACAGACATTCAAAACAATATTATCAAAATTATTTAGGAACTATTAAACTACACACGTCAAGATAATATCAGTCTGAGGAATGGTGTTAACTACACCCGTAATAAGGGAGGGAAAATGTTCCTCTAGGTATCTCCTAGAGACCTAGACTCACGGTCTCAGTGTGTGACCATTAGTTTACTCAGATAGCCTCAGTGTACTCCCAGTGCGTCCATAAAGCGGAAGGGAGTGAGCCAATCAGACCTTGTACAGTTGAGAGAAACTTTAGCTTCCCGTTAGCAAGAGGGTTTCACTAGCTGCTCGGGACATGTGGGGTTGTGCACCGGAGTGGTAAGAACTGATCACCCACTGCTGATGCTGGTCCCGTGTCGTTTTAGTTGTCGGGAGCACTCGTTCACTCAAGAGATCCTTTGCTACCCCGCTAAACAGTGACAGGCCTACACTGATCGGTCAACGGCAGTCTCAAACGGCAGTCAATCTCTCGCAGTCAACTCCGGTCAACTCCAGTCAAGTGGGTTCTGACGGAAACCCTGAAATGAACTCACTGTTAGCTCTAGTTTACTTTATCACTGCCCTATCTAACCCTGTCTGAGATCGAATGAGACTTACTTGTTATACTGCAATAGCGCAGCACAGGTGACTAGGCCACGTGACTATTTCTGTGACAGACGCGCAGGGACGTCTTGTTTTGTATGAATCCTCCCTGCGACTGAGAGAGAGGCAGCGTCGCGTCTCCTCAAGGCGTTAGCTTAGGTCTACGTGACATATTTTCCGCCTAACTAATAACTCCGTGGGACACCCGTAACATTATTCAGACTGCTAAACGATCTATAATAATTTCAAATTCAATAATAGTCCCTTAACTTCATGAATCGCATCATTATTAATTCGGTAAATTACATTTAATATCATATAGGCCTAGTTCCACAGTCTCTCGCTACGAGCAGGCAGCGCTCCCTCCCCTCAGATGACCTTGAACGCTCAGTATCACTCTTGGCGGGGCATTTGAAATTACTCTGAAATTTCTGAATATTACATATATATATATATATATATATATATATATATATATATATATATATATATATATATATATATATATATATACATATATATATATATATATATGTATATATATATATATATATATATATGTATATATATATATATATATATATATATATATATATATATATATATATATATATATATATATATATATATATATATATATATATATATATATATATATATATATATATATATATATATATATATATATATATATATATATATATATTACCCCGCTTAACGCGGTTTCGCTTAGCGCGTTTTACCGTATACGCGGTGCCTCGCCAGAGCTGAACTTTCACTTAACGCTGGTTTTATCCACGTATACGCGGTGAGTGTCCGGCTCGAGAGCTATTTTTAGATTCGCCCCACCCTGCCTGACTGCCTGTTTTAGCTCATGAAATTCATACAAATTACCCGGCCAGAATATAATTTACATTGCTGGAATTCTTACAATATGATGATCATTTTGAATATAAACACCATACATTTTGCATTAGACATACAAATTTTAGATATAATGTTTACTCTGAGTAAATATCCTATTTTTTGTTCAAAATATATGACATTTGTATTCAAAATATTCCTGGACTTACAAGGAATCCAGCACTGTCAATTATATTATCCTAACTTTAGTTTGAGGTATTATTTATTACTAAAAAGGTAAATATTCTGGTTTTCCCACACATCTGGTAGGGACGATTGGTGGGAGGTGGGGGAGAGGGAGGGACCGACCGACCATATGTTACTGTGTGAAGAATATTTTTTTTTTTTATTAACTGAAGATATTTGTGTTAGCTCACAAAATTCATACAAATTACCCGGTCAGAATATAATTTACATTGCTGGAATTCTTACAATTTGATGATCATTTTGAATATAAACATCATAGATTTTGCATTAGACATACAAATTTTAGATATAATGTTTATTCTGAGTAAATATGTTATCTTTTGTGCAAAATATATGACGTTTATATTCAAAATATTCCTGGTCTTACAAGGAATCCAGCAATGTCAATTATATTATCCTAACTTTAATCTGAGGTATTATTTAATACTAAATGTTAAAATTTAGTTTTTTCACCCAACATCTCTTGAAGGGAGGATTGGTGGGGGGTGGGGGGGAGGGTTGGGACGGGACCGTGCGGTTGGAAGAGGGTGGGAGGCAAGGTGGGGTTCTTTCATTGACAGATAGTGTCGTGAAGAATATTTTTTTTTTATTAACTGAAGATATTTGTTTTAGCTCATAAAATTCATACAAATTACCCGGCCCGAATATAATTTAAATTGCTGGAATTCTTACAATTTGATGATCATTTTGAATATAAACATCATATATTTTGCATTAGACATACAAATTTTAGATATAATGTTTACTCTGAGAAATATGTTATCTTTTGTGCAAAATATATGACATTTATATTCAAAATATTCCTGGTCTTACAAGGAATCCAGCAATGTCAATTATATTATCCTAACTTTAGTTTGAGGTATTATTTATTAAAATTTAATGGTTTCCCCCCAAAATTTCTCAGAGAGGGAAGAGCCAGGGAGTGTAGTGTGAGAAGACGGGGAGGGAGTGGAGTCCATTATTTGAATGGACATTAACTTGGCGACTGTATTTCTCTATTTCTCTTAAGTATTAATTGTGTGCATGTACCATCATAAAATTAAGATGTTATTTTTACTAGAACATAGGTTTTGTGTCGGAAAAAGTAGAGTTTGGGGGTCTGGCCAGTCTCTATTGGAATTAATCCCATATGTTCTGTTGTTCACTTAACGCGGTTTTCACTTAACACGGTACCCTGTGGGTTTAATTGACCGCGTTAAGCGGGGTACTACTGTATTGTACTCACTTTACATCCTCACCTAAGTGCTTGACCTTTTATCTTATCTCTCACTTCCCTGATAACAGTATACTTCCTGCTTTCCTGTAGACTGATTACTGTAGTGTTTTGTTGGGCAGTGTAAGATATCTATCTCGTATTTTTTGGTACAGTTACTGTACTTGCTAAAAGTCTCATTAGTTAAAATCTAAGAATTTATCATAACCAAGTGTATATTTATTTTATTTTATTGCAGACTGCCTCTCTATTTCGAAGTTCTTGTGTGCATCTGATGACTCTGGAATCAAGTGTTATGCAGCTGGATTATAGTGATGGTTACCTTCTGGTGTCAACTCTCGCCCGTTCTTACATTTGCAACACAAGCCTCGAGACTTTCACACAGATTGGGACAAAGTTAAGACAGGGTGAATATGGTGGATGCTTCTGTCGGGTGAACCCAGACAGTAGCTTCAGTCAAGCCACCCAGTATACAAGAAATACTCAGAAAGAACTAGATGAAAGCTTAGAGGATCGCCAAAGTGTGGATCAGGCATTATCTAGCTCAGGAAAATTTGGATTATCAGATTGTTATGAGGCTGTAGAGGAGGATCAAGCCTATCAAAACATTAAACCTGACAGAGAAAATGCAAGTGGTGTATTGTCAACTGGAGTAGCAGCTAGGATATTTTGTGCTCGTCCAGGTACAAGAATATGGGAGGCAGATCATTCAGGAAAAGTCCTCGTTACTCATCAACTCAAAAGGGCTCTTATGGTGCCTCCAGCTGATGTGCTTCTCACAGATGGATCATTTTCTGAACAAGAATTGCTGGATGAGATTGATGAGTCACCAGGTAGTAATTTATTGGAGTCTCAGCCTCAGTATGTGGATCAGAAAGATGGAGATCCCATTGAGAATCAAATTTTTAAAAGAGAATATTCTGAGGCTGCACCAAATTTTAGTAGGGCAGCACCAGTTGCATTACATCCACCAGTCAGTGTAGCATTTACCAAAATGCTCAGCTTTTACAGCAATTATCTCCTTGCTATCTCGACATATGGTTTGTATATTATAGACCCAACAAACTCTAAGGTACTTTTATGGATTAGTGTTTCTGACAGTGTCACTGATGTCAAGGTTTCAGGGAACACACTGATCTATAAAACTGGGAGTGGGTGCATACAGAACTTTATGGTAACTACAGTAGATATTGCAATTTTGGTTTTGCACACACGTAACTTGCCAGTCGAATGTGCTCGACTGTGCTTACAAAATCCAGAAGTTTTCTGCAAGTCTGAATTACTGTCTCGTCTAGAAACAAAAATTTTGACAGATCTCTCTAATCAAATAATGAGTCTAGACATAAAAATGAGACTACAGAGTTTAAAAGCTCTCACTTGTTTAGACAAAGAAAAAGATAAACATAGCAACACTTTACCTTCAAAGTCTGGTGTTACTTATGTCAAGAATGACAGTTTTAAAGATGAAGAAATTAAAGATGGTCTCAGTACTTTTTTCAAATTTAGTCATCAAATGTTTCTACCAATGTCAGTGACAAGGTGGTACAGTGAACCTTATCTGCATCAAGCACAGGAGGAAAGATCTGCTGCTCTTCGTGGCACAGTTTCAGTTGAAAATAGTCCACTGCATCGTGCACAGGTGGATAAAGATCTTGGAAGTACTTCAACATACCTGCAGGAAGTACAGAGTCACATATCTTTGAATCACTTTTCTAGTGAGGACACATTGCGGTCTAGGTCATCTAATAAGTCCCTCAATGGATGCAGTACTGCCTCACACTCATCAGAGAGAAAGAGCAGCAGTCCAGATCCTGATCTTGATAGGAAGTTCAATACTGGTAGTCCTACTCCTTCCTCAGGAAGATGTTCTCAACAGTCTGACCCAAAATCGTCTCATAAGAGCTTTGAGAGTTCTTTAGAAATGTATGAAGATCCTTTATTCTCTTCTGATAATAGCTCACCTGACCTGGAGATGGCAACAAGAATTTTCTTGGATAGTAATCAGTCATCAGTTAATCCATGTGATTCCCATAATTTTTATAACCTTGCTTATGCTCCAATTCATCCTGGCTCAGAAGCTGCTACTCTCTTACAGGATCTCATGGAGAATGTTGCCACTAATATGGTTGGAACTATAACATCAGGGACTAAGAATTTGACAGAAAGACTAAGAAGTGTGACACCACTAATATCATCAGGAGATGTGCCATCCAGGAAATCAACAGATGGTTCATTTTCTATGTTAGATATGCTTGGAAGCAACTCAAACACAGATCAGGAAGATCAATTACAAAGCAGCGCATCTGGAGACAATGATCAAACAGATGGTTTTGATACAAACATTGTGATTAAAACAAAACCAAAGAAGAGACAGTCTCGTAATAATTCTGGGACTGTGCCATCTGCTAATAGGTCAAATGCTGTTCAACTGACGGATGAAGTGATACGACCTAGCATAGAACTTCCAGGAGTTGTCCGAAACTTGCATGAATTGGTGACATCAACTGTACAGCAGATAATAAATACAGATGACAGAACAGAAGCTTATGACCTCTTAACTCATTGGTTAGAAGTATATTTTAGTACTGTTCAGCAGATTCAAGTAAATAAACGTCTCTCCCCACAAGCCAGTGAAGATATACCTGGTGATGGACCTGTGTCTTTATCTTCAGTTGATTCTTCGCATTCACATGGGAGTGGAGGGACTTCATGTGATTCTCTTCACTGGGACAGTAATGATATTGGCTTTGAGCCATCTGCAATGAGTGCTGACATCCTTGAACAGATCACCGAGTTATTTCTCCAGTGTTTACAGGCAGGAGTAAGCATCAGTAGTATTTACAATACTAAAATAGCTTCTGGCATGCATAAGCCAGACATTCTACAACACCCATTGACACCTGAAGGAATTAAGAAAGTAGACTTTTTGTATGCCTATCTAATATCAAATGATTGTGGTTTGCTTCATTACTCAAACCTTCTCAGTGCCTTAGAAACTCTGGGCCAACATTATTACATTTTGACTTGGACAGCACTTCTTGAAAAGATAACAAGAGATAATGATAAATTTAGTAACCATCTTTTGCCTGACATTATTCCTGATTTGGATTTCACTCGATCTCAGCGGGTGTCATTTCTCCACACACTTGCTTCTTCTGGAAATATGAAGAATTTCATCACTGCTGCAGCTCAGATTGAAAACCCTACTGTGATAGTTGATGTGATATTTATATTAAATCATATAGCAACTCAATCATTAGAAATAGGATGTACAACCAGTATATCACAGTCACAAAAGCACCTTTTACAGTACTTGACTGAACTTTCTCGTCATAGAAATTTGACGAAATTATACTTGAATTATTGGAGTTTATGTCCAGAGCTTCAGTATGACATTCTAAGTGCCTTATTAAGTGCTGCTAACCCTAGCATATATTCATGCAGTTGTGGGATGCCTTTACCACGTTACAGACCTGTGGCACTAGAGACTCTTGCAGATACCCTGCTGACCTATGACATATTGGATGCTAAGAATGTGTCTGAGCTATGTCAAAGCTTAGGATACTGGAAGGGATATTGTACCATTAGTGTAGCATACAACCTGCAGTCTCTTAGTCAGTGTTTTCCATACATTGTTCAAAACTGTAATATACATCTCCTTGATGATATCATGGAGGTATTACCTCTGGAGGAATTTGTAACAGTGTTTGATACACTAGCGGATATGACAAGTGAAGATTCATCTGTCATGAAGTGTTATAAATGTCAGAATAAAATAAATTTTTCAGGAAAAGAGACAGATAGTAATAATAAAACCCAAACCAAATTTGAATATGAATTTCAAGTAAATGGTGAGCCTCATATTTGGGATTTAAATCCAGAAAATTTGGATAATCAAGTTGAAGCAATGTTTAGCTCAGGCAAAGATATTAATGGACATGTTGAAGAGCAAATGAATAATTGTGAAATATCACCTGAAGCCCGTGTCTCAAACATAGGACAGTTGTGGGAAACTGTCTTGGTGCACATCCTTCGAAGAATTGGATCAGTAGAAACCTTAAAGCTGTTAACCAAAGTGGAAGATAGGATTCCACCTGGAATATTATCAAAGAGGTAACTTTTTGGTTTGTTTTAGTTACATTTTTTGAAATGTTATAATTTATTTTTTATAAAGTACATGTGAAAAATTCATTAGTAATATATAGTTCTCTTCCTGTTTTTTTATTAACATTAGGTGTAGTGGGATAGGTACACTATGATTATCAGCACAATGTGTTGTAGGATATGTACTGTACAGTGGGGTCTCATTTTGTGTGGATATATTGTACTGGTACAGTCAGAAACCATAATTACTGGCCCACTCAGGTCGAGCGGTAGGTGAGACCAGGGGTCCTTACTGGACGGCTGCTCACAGTGTCAACACATACACGAACACACAGAGCATCATATACCCTTGAATACTCATCACCAGTCGTTCAGGTCATACCTCCCCTTTACTTTGAATATAATGTTACTTTTACTGCTGCCACAAATGTGAAGTAAATCTATTATATGTTATGTCCCACACTACATAATCTTGTCATAGTACAGCAGCAGACCAAGTCTCATGCTTTGTGTTAACATACACAGTTCTCTGATACACTGAACACATCGTTGGGCTGTCAGTACAACTCCTGCTGGCTGTGAAGGTCATCACCTCGTTAGGCTGCCTTCTATAAATATTAAACTATGAAACATCAAACATCACACCTCTAAGCAGCGGTAAATAATGTTAATACCACAAAGTGAAGAATCTGGCAAGAGTTACTGAGGACAGTATACCTGTATACTTCATACAAGTTGTGGTTGCTGTCACTGTCACTGGCTCGGGCTGGCTGTGGTGGGTTGCGGGCGAAGAACTCGGTAATGCTTTTTTGATGGCTAGCGTTGATGTCTTGATACACCTTGATGTTCGGCTCCATAGCCTGCACCAGCCGGGTATGAAAGACTTCATAGCGGTCATCGTCATGGTCGTTGGAAAGGAAGAAGTTCAGTTTCTCTGCACACTCAATGGCACCCTTAACATTACTATGCATTAACTTGTGTTCATCTGGGGTTGACGCACCACCTGCCTCTTCACTGACATGATCATCTTCCAACATCTCGTCGGCAGTCATTTCAGGTTCTCTGATCACCTCCAGGATGTCTTCGTTGGTGGTCTCGGAGAAGCCTTCAGCTGTAATACTGTGCGCAGCTTCTCTTGCAAGGTCCAATGCCACTGTAACAGACTGAACCTCACCAGTCACAGGTTGACTCCGCCTCTTACCTGGGATACCATGCAACACATGCCTCCATGCGTGACGAATCGTTGCTACAGACAGCTGATCCCATGCCTCCACCAAGAAGTCCACAGCTTGTTTGACGTTAAATTTTTTCCAAAACTGTTTGACGAGAACTTCTTGATTCACCACCTCTTGTTCCTTGTCCTCTTCCTCGTCGCTTTTGCTCTCGCTATCAGTGTCACCCAGCTTACGCAACTCATCCTTGGTGTTGGTACAGTCGTTCAGGAGCTTAAACTTCTTTGCAGAGTATGCAGCTTTCACATTGCATATCAACTCCTGGTTCATGGGATGGATTAATGTCGTAGTGTTGGGAGGAAGGAAGACCACTTTTACGTTGGGGTGACGATCCATAAGTAGTGGCGAGTGTCCTGGTGCGTGGTCAAGGAGCAACAGAATGTTGAATGGAACATGCTGTTGCTCGCAGAATTTCTTCACGTCGGGAACGAAACAGTCATCAAACCAGGAGAGTGACATAGCAAAGAACATCCACGCCTTACGTGAGGTCAGCCAATGGACATTAATCTTGCTCATGTCCACGTTCTTGTAGGCGTGCGGGCTGTGTGGATCACCGATAACTTGAGTTTACAGGTACCGGAGGCATTGGTGGTAAAGAGGACGGTGATGCGCTCCTTCTGCAACTTCCGGCCCCGAATCTTGCTGGTAGACTGGACAACGAAGGTCTTGGTAGGCAGCATTTTCCAAAATAGACCGGATTCGTCCATGTTGAACACCTGGTCGTCCGTGTACTGTCCTTCCATAACCTCACGTAAGGACGGAGGAAAATCTCTAGCTGCCACACGGCCAGCGCTCGCTTCTTCACCACCAATGTTGATGTTGGAGATCTTGTTCCTCTTCTTAAACGGATCGCGTGTCCACCGCCATGTTGCGTTGCGCCTGACGAGTCAAGTAACTCACCAGCAAATTTTCAACCTTTAGCAGCACCTTGTTCTGGCAATACTTGATCATTGAAGCACCTGCAGACTTTGTGATTCTCATGTGTTCTTTGTTCTTGGCTGCATCCTTCTTAATAGTACGAATCGTAGATTCGTTGACTCCATGCTGGCGCGCGAAATCAGCTTGACGTGTTCCTTTCTCCAACCCTTGAATGATCTTGTATTTCACTTCGTAGCTTAGGGAACGTCGTATCTTCTTTGGCTTAGGGTGGCTGGGTCCAGGTAATGCAAGGTTTCTCTCTGGGGGCGGTGGTCCGGCGGAAGCCATTTTACAGAACAATGGATACTGGTTTACACGGTGTGGCCTGGAGGGATGCAACTGACGCGGTCAAGCGTCGTCTTTCCTCCCTCCCGCGGTTGGACACGTCATATTACTTTAAACCAATCACAGCTAGCAGCGAAGGGAGGTAAGGATGCATGGCCCAATCACAGTCCGATACGTCATATGATAGGGACATCCACTGCGTAACCTACCCGTGCGGCTTGCCCAAGCAGGAGAAGGCGGGAGGGTCGAATCTAAAAATAGCATCGCGCCAGACACTCTACGCGTATATGGGTAGATGCATCGCGTAAAGTGAAAGAGAAATACAGTCTCCAGGTTAATGTCCATTCAAATAATGGACTCAACTCCCCCCCCCCCCCCAACCTCTTCCCACGCTCGCTAGCTCCTCCCTCTCTGAGAAATGTTTGGGTGAAAACACTAGATTTTAAGGCATAGTAATAAATAATACCTCAGACTAAAGTTAGGATAATATAATTGACATTGCTGGATTCCTTGCAAGACCAGGAATATTTTGAATATAAACGTCATATATTTTGCACAAAAGATAAAACGTTGGTTCTTTGTAATCAAAATTCTTACATTAGATCTAAAATTTGTATGTCTAATGCAAATTCCATGATGTTTATATTTAAAATAATCACAATCTTATAAGAATTCCAGCAATGTAAATTATATTCTGTCCAGGTAATTTGTATGAATTTTATGAGGTAAAACAAATATCTTCAGTAAATAAACAAATTATACTTGACCCAGACACTTTCTGTCAATCAAAATACCCCACCTCCCCTCTTCCCCTCTTCCCACGCTCGCTGGGTCCCTCCCTCCCTCCCTACCCCCCACCTTCCCTTCCTACCAGAGAAATGTTTGGGTGAAAACAGTATATTTACATTTTTAGTAATAAATAATACCTCTCACTAAAGTTAGGATAATATAATTGACATTGCTGGATTCCTTGCAAGACCAGGAATATTTTGAATATAAACGTCATATATTTTGCACAAAACATAAAATGTTGGCTCTTTGTAATCAAAATTCTTACATTAGATCTAAAATTTGTATGTCTAATGCAAATTTCATGATGTTTATATTTAAAATAATCACAATCTTATAAAAATTCCAGCAATGGAAATTATATTCTGGCCAGGTAATTTGTATGAATTTTATGAGATAAGACAAATATCTTCAGTAAATTAAAAAATTCTACTTCACCCGCGTAAATGAGTAAATTCACCGCGTAAATCGGGCATCCCGGTTCTGGCAAGGTACCGCGTAAATGACAAAACACGTAAACGAAACCCGCGTAAACCGAGGTACATTTGTTGAACTATCGCCTCGCCTGTTCAACCTGTGTCTGGCCTCGGGGCCATTGCAGTCAGCCGCCGACCAGAAACACCACCCTAGGCTCACCTCCTACTCAACCTAGTGGGTCAGAGATTATGGTTTCTGACTGTACATGTCCTTGCATCAGAATTCCACGCAAGCGATGCCATTTAACACATGTTAAAATCACTATATCGTACTGCAATTGCCAGACCTTTATTCCATATTCTCTAGAATGACTTTGGGTAACCTACTTAACCTTCCAAAAATTACTTGTACACTTACTGTCACAGTAACTCCAACTACATTATTAAATAAATAATTTAAGAAAGCCCAGGAAGTTTTTATGTGATACTCCATTGAATAGTGGAGGTGTGGGAAGCTCTGGGAGATGATGGGCGTCCGAGGCAGAGGGTGAAGGCTAATTTGATTCAAAGCCATCAAAATCAACTGCAAACATTTGTAAAGTGACTTCAGCTTCATCACCAATCTCCAGAGTGGCAGGGTCATTGTCACTGGTTTCTCCTTGATCACCTTCACATTGTTGAGGTGTAAAGTAAGCAGTTATGAGATCTTGGTGACGGTGTTAAATAAACTCCTGGTAACATTGCCTGTAGGGTTCCACCAAACTGTCTAACTGTTCACTGAGTTTGTCACTCTTCTGTAAGCTCTGGGCCACCTTTATCATTGTAAATATAGTGGAAGGCACCAAAACTTTGGATCTACATCCAAGAAAAAATTGTATAAATACTGTACAATTATTTGGAGTTTTACGGTTCTATTACAAGTTATATACAGTGGTCCCTCGGTTAACAAACACAATTCGTTCCAGAGGGTCGTTCGTTAACCAAAAATTTCGTTAACCAAATCCATTGTTTCAATGGGATATTGGGTAATTGATTCCAGCTCACCGAAAAGTACATACAAAGTAAAAAAAAAAAATGCAGTAAAGTACTCCTACTTTGAGGTGTGTATGCAAAAGGTTCCTGGTTGATGATGATGATGGGAATTAGAAGTGGGAGTGGAGGAGAAGGGAGAAGAGAAGGAAGTGGGGATGGAGGAGAAATGACCTTTCACGGGACCCATGCTTGATGCCGTCATTTCACCCATAAAATTTTAAGTTCACTAGGTGTAATTCAAGATTATTTTATTTAAATCAACACTGCACTGCACTATATACTATCAATATGTTAACTAAATTTCAGAATGACCAATAATTTTAATGAAAATGCAAAATATTCAAGACACCAACAAAATAGATGTTCACTCCACTGTCAACAGAGCCCAACTGTTGCCTGTTGGCTGAGTCAAGCGGCTGATAGGTGCACAAAAAACTAGTTCCCTGTACTGCATATATTATCAATATGTTAAATAAATGTTAAGATGACTAATAATTGTATTATGAAAATGCAAAAATATTAAAGAGCACAACTTTCTTGATATTTACTCCACTGGAAACGAATGTAAACATAGAAAAGATTACTGAATTGGCAGACTAGCCCATCAGCTGATCAGCTGATGCTCACAACAAAACGTGATGTTCGTAAGGATTTCGTTAATCAAATTTTTGTTCGTTAACCGAATTGAAGATCCTTATGGGAGGTGTCCTGTACACAACCGACTCTCTCTCTCTTTCTCTCTCTCTCTCTCTCTCTCTCAAAAGTTATTACATATTTTCATTAATTTAATTTTTACATAGAATCACCAAATCACAATTTTTTAATACATAAACCCTTGCGAACTTCAAAATATGGTTCCAGCGCCCACAAACTACAGGTTGGGGACCACTGCTTTAAAACATCTTTGAGTTCTTCAGCTTTGCTGAGAATTTGCATCAGTTGCTGCTGGGTCATGCCTCCACTCGTTGTGCTCTAATACTGCCACACCACCAACACCTCCTTTCGCTTGTCATTTTATTTTGAAGTCAAATTATATACAGTATCGTATTTTGCTCTGTTATTTAAGGCTGTATATCATATTATTTATGATAAAACACCATAAGAGGGTGATCATATAAGAATACATAATAATTGGGCAAGGCCTCATTCCTATTAGCCCTCAGTAGGCCTATATCAAATCTGATTAAACCCCTGTACAGTATCCCCATTTAAGATAATATGAACGGGTTCTGTTCCTGAGGACTTTCGTAAGTCGGATTTGTATGTAATTTGAAACACATGCTATATGCATACCATACCTATACTTACAAAGCAATGTTTGAAATCCCACTACATCACAGCCTAACTCCTTATATAAATCTAAAATCACTTAAGACAAAATAAGAAATAAAATTACAAAATACAGTAAATGAAAGTAAAAATAAGTCCTCAGGTCAATAAAATACTGTGAATTTCAAGTTTAACCCCATTCGTATCGGTGGGCGTTCGTAAGTCGGGGACCGCCTGTACTGTACAATACATTATACATATTTAATAATAAATAGGGTAATACCTCTATATTAAGTGTAGGTCTTTATTGTAGGACATAAAATTGTGTGATTAACTGAAGAGCATAGTGGCAGGTTCAAGATCAGCTGTTGAGCACTTAGCTACTCACAGGTGTGTGTTACCACTCTTTTTCTCTCCATTTTTTTTGTCACCCACACCTTTCTGCTTTCTCGCTCTGTATTTTAAGATGTTATGCAACAATGTTGAAGGGATATACTGCTGTTCATATATATACTTACCTGTACACTAAATTTTGTGGGTAGATATCAGCTCTTCAATAGCGTCTAGCAGTGCAACAAAGACAGTGTTACCGAAGAAGCCAATCGAGGCATCACCTCCTCACCACTTACCACAGTCTCCCTCACCACCAGCACCACCCATCATTTCCACTGCCTGTATTATCCCCACCTAAATCATAATTTCAGTGATGCAGAGTTGGATTAGCTTCAGCCAGAGTCGAACCGTATGATATCCACCGCCTCCCTCCCTCCCACCCACCCACCCACCCACCCACCCACCCACCCACCCACCCACCCACCCACCCACCCACCCACCCCGCTGTCTCACACTCGTTCATCAACCGACTGTCATTCATTAATTAGTAAAGATGCGTTACTGTAATAATCTGTGTTTATTAATACAGTACATGTACCCTTCACATACAATACTGTACAGTATATATCACATAGGTAAAAACTAATGTCATCAGAAATGCATCCATACAGTACCCTGTATATGCAATGGCATAATGACCCCTTAGAGCACTGTTTTGGATAGCGCTCTATTATTCAGGAACATATCTGGGATATTACTGTATACAGTACCTGTATTACTTACGGTACGCAAAATATCCAATAACTAAAATGACTAAAATAGCTAAATTTGTGGCTAAATACAGTAAGTCCTCACTTAACGTCGTCCCGCTTAACGTTGTTTAGGTACTACGTCGCTAGACCTTAGACACCAAAAATTTGTTTAACGTCCCAGTGATCTGATACTACGTCATTTTGTGTCATCACGGATTACTTTCTACAGCGCATCACCCTCTCTCGTCTGGCCGCGCTACGCTCTCTCGGCTTGGCGCAGAGTCTCAGTGACTCACCACCCTCCTCCTCTCCCGCCCTCCTCCGCTCCCACCCTCTTTCTCTGCTCCCACCATACTCCTCCCATCCCGCCATCCGCCTCATCTGCTTCACTACCCACCACACACTCGCTCTACCACATCCGCCCATCGGTGAGTACCAATACAAACTTAGTAGTTGTATATGTATGCACTATTTTCTATAGAAATGGCAATGATTTTCTGTATATATGATGTCTTTCATGGGGCAAAGGGAGGCTCAGGAACGTAACTCCCGTATTTTATCTATTTCTTATGGAAAAATTGATCCGCTTAATGTTATTTCGTATAACGTCTCATTTTTAGGAACGTAACCCCTACATTAAGCGAGGACTTACTGTAAGCAATTAATCACTAAATTAATGCTATACCACTTCCCGCGCAACCCATGGCTTTCAGCGTGAGCTATAACTATGGTCACATTTCAAACAATCACGTAAGCGATAACCACACATGCAAGACCCAAGTAAAATGAGACTCCACTGTACTCTGATTATATCAACACATTATGTCGTCGAACAGGTACACTAAGAGTGTCTATACTGTGTGATAGAACACGTATTCTTAAGTTTATTAACACTGTGTGTAGTAAAGTAGGTTCTCTAAGTACATTGTGGTAAAGCGGGTACATGAAGCTGAAGATTATCATCACTTTTTGTGGTAGATCAGATTCACAAATTTCATAAGGATAATAAATTTAAATGTTATTAACACAACAAAGTACTTTAGTAACTTGTATTTTAGCAAGATTTTCTAAATAGATTTGCAATAATGTTAAACTTACTGAACCATTACAGAGTATACAGTTGGTGCCTTTTGTCTTCACTGGCAGAGAAGAAAGGGCCAGCTGCTCGCTGGTCTCTTTTGAATTCCTTGACTGGCACCAGAAAATTTTTTTACTCATACAAGGTTCGTACAGTAGTTGTTCACTTTTTCTCATTTCTTTTTTAAACTATTCATTCTGCCAGTGTTGTCCTGCTACAAACTCAATGTAAACCATTTCTTTGTTAAAGATAAAAGAAGAAAAAGACAAGTACCTGTACTGTACAAGAAATAAAAAGGAATTAAAGGTCTTGTTAAAAATTTTAAAACAAGTTAAAGTGACTGAACAAATTCAGAAATGGTAAGACTTGTGAGATAGGTCACCTTCCAGTAGAATTTATAAAACAAAAAGGCTTGACAGCTATGAAATGTTTGTCTAGAATATGTAACTCAAATCATTGCCTTAAGCCACTTTACTGGACTAATTAGTGCATTAGACATTCCAAAAGAGCAAAGCAGTATAACAATCTGAAGACTTGTCCCTTCTATGAGCCAGTAAACTAATTATCCAGTTTTTTCTCTTCTCAATGGTTAATAAGCTGACAAGTGGTGGAAATGATAAAATGGAAAAAAATAATTAAAAAATGACATATACTGTAGTATGTATAATGATGTTTGCATTTTCTGTATGCGTAAGTGAAGTATTTCAATACAGAATCTATAATGAAGCTAAATCTCAACAGATAGCTGAAGCTCTTCATAGACGTGATGTTCTGAAAAACACGTCAACTCAGGAAACCAACAGAGCCCCACTGTCAAAAAACATTTTAAAAGATGCTGAAGGAGAAAAACAACAAAATGAACCCAAGGTGGATCAGAATGATGACCCTATTCTCCCAAAACCATCAGTACCTGGTCTCTATCAGTCTCCAAGACTTTTAGGACACCACTGGGGAGTACAGACTCAGATTTTACATGGAATATGCTTTTGCTGCCATCTAAGATTACCTACTCAAGCTCTCGTAACTGAAGGAGGTATTACTGTGTTCCCATGTAGCCATGCCTACCATACAATATGCTTATCTCATAGGGGTCATCATTGTGTCATATGTGCCCAAGAATGTTCTCAAAACTTTTTGAAATTTCAGTGATACCTGTATGTTCTTAAGTTTTTCTGAATGCTAAGAAGATTCCTTGTTAAACTTGTACCAAGTTCCTCCCATAATAAGGTGCCAATTAATCTGTTAATAAGAATTACTAGTTTATCATTCATGTAATATCCAGTCATAGTGTTCCTATGCAGTTTAACATACAGTAGTACCCCGCTTAACGCGGTCAATAAAACCCACAGGGTACCGTGTTAAGTGAAAACCGCGCTAAGTGAACAACAGAACATATGGGATTAATTCCAATAGAAACTGGCCCGATCCCCAAACTCCACTTTTTCACAATACACCTAAACCCCGACTTACGACGGGGTTAGGGACCCAAATCCAGGTCGTAAGTCCGATATGGTCGTAAGTCCGATATAGATAAAAATAAAAAAAATAAAAAAAAAAAAATTTTCAAAAAAAAAAAAATTCAAAATTTTTTTTCAATTTTTTTTAAAAATCTACAATGAAATACAGTACACTAAACGTAAAAAATAATGAGGAATGGATACAGTACAGTAAAAGTAATAAATAATGAGGAATGGATACAGTGTGACTGAGCACTTACCTTAAATGTAGTCAGCTGAATGCACACGGGGCCCCCATAATTTTCTATTTACAGGATACATGGAGACTATATTAATTGGAAGAAGCAGAAGAGGAGACAGGGCTGGGTGGGTCATCAATGTCGCTTCCTTCAGACAGGTTTATGTACTGTGGTAACTTGCTGGTTGAAGGTATTGGATCATCTTGAGGGAGTGAAGAGGCAGCACTGGTGGGGCGTGAGGAGCCAGTACTGGGGGACTTCTTGAAATAGGTGTCCAATTTAGACTGCACAGTTTGCTTTTTCTTTTCATTA
The DNA here is from genome assembly GCF_018991925.1 of Homarus americanus. Classification (NCBI taxonomy): domain Eukaryota; kingdom Metazoa; phylum Arthropoda; class Malacostraca; order Decapoda; family Nephropidae; genus Homarus; species Homarus americanus. Next base: position 6,662,294 of record NW_024741901.1, on the reverse strand, counting down.
TAAATTTCTCTGTAGCAAGCAAGTGAATCTTGGATCATTCTGTCAACTTTGGCATAACTGTGTAGACTGTAGCGTTTTTTAAATCTATCAAACCACCCTTGACTTCCTGTAAAGGTTTGATCACATTCATCTCCTGCCTGCTCCTTCAGGCTTTGGAACAGGCTTCTTGCTTTAGCCTGTATGGTTAGAACACTTAAGGGTACACGCTTCTGCATCTGGTCTTCTATCCATATCACCAAAAAATTTTCCATATCGTGGATAGGACCTTGTCTTTTCTTTGTTATTATAGTTCCCTTTATAGGTGTTGTTCCTTTCACTACTTCACGAATACGTTCCTTGTCCTTCAGAATAGTGGATATAGTCGAGTGTGAGAAACCTAGGTCGCGTGAGATCGTTGCTACTGTTTTTCCATTCTCATACTGCATTATTATCTTCAGTTTCATCTCAAAAGTAATTGTCTGTCTCCTTTTCCTTGGAGTACCACCAGCACTCTCACTTTTACGCTTTCCAGTCATTATAAAGTCAATTAATACAATAATAACGAAAGTTCACAGCGCGATCAGTATAGGATACGATAGCCAAACACAAACAAAGCGCTCCACTGAGTGAGTGTACCCACGAGGCGGCCCAAGACACCCCTCCCTCTCGCCCGGGACGGAAACGTTTCGGTATAGAAAATGCGCGCGTCATTTGAAAAAATTTTTGGTCACGGCGGTCGCAGTCGTATGTCCCGTATGGACGTACGGTCAAAGCAGGTCGTAAGTACCAATGGACGTAAGTCCGTATAGTCGTAAGTCGGGGTTTAGGTGTACCTATGTTCTAGTAAAAATAACATCTTAATTTTATGATGGTACATGCACACAATTAATACTTAAGAGAAGTAGAGAAATACAGTCGCCAAGTTAATGTCCATTCAAATAACGGACTGGACTCCCTCCCCCTCTTCTCACACTACACTGCTGGCTCTTCCCTCTCTGAGAAATTTTTGGGGGAAAACCACTAAATTTTAATAAATAATACCTCAAACTAAAGTTAGGATAATACAATTGACATTGCTGGATTCCTTGTAAGACCAGGAATATTTTGAATATAAATGTCATATATTTTGCACAAAAGATAACATATTTACTCGAGTAAACATTATATCTAAAATTTGTATGTCTAATGCAAAATCTATGATGTTTATATTCAAATTGATCACCAAATTGTAAGAATTCCAGCAATGTAAATTATATTCTGGCCGGGTAATTTGTATGAATTTTATGAGCTAAAACAAATATCTTCAGTTAATAAAAAAACAATATTCTTCACGACACTATCTGTCAATCAAAGTACCCCACCTTGCCTCCCCCCTCTTCCAACCGTGCGGTCAGTCCCAACCCTCCCCCCCACCCCCCACCAATCCTCCCTTCAAGAAATTTTGGATGAAAAAACTAAATTTTAACATTTAGTATTAAATAATACCTCAGATTAAAGTTAGGATAATATAATTGACATTGCTGGATTCCTTGTAAGACCAGGAATATTTTGAATATAAATGTCATATATTTTGCACAAAAGATAACTTATTTACTCAGAGTAAACATTACATCTAAAATTTGTATGTCTAATGCAAAATCTATGATGTTTATATTCAAAATGATCATCAAATTATAAGAATTCCAGCAATGTAAATTATATTCTGACCAGGTAATTTGTATGAATTTTATGAGCTAAAACAAATATCTTCAGTTAATAAAAAAAAAAAAATATTCTTCACACAGTAACAGATGGTCGGTCGGTCCCTCCCTCCCCCCACCCCCCACCAACCGTCCCTACCAGATGTGTGGGAAAACCAGAATATTTACCTTTTTAGTAATAAATAATACCTCAAACTAAAGTTAGGATAATATAATTGACATTGCTGGATTCCTTGTAAGCCCAGGAATATTTTGAATACAAATGTCATATATTTTGCACAAAAAATAACATACTCGGAGTAAACATTGCATCTAAAATTTGTATGTCTAATGCAAAATCTATGATGTTTATATTCAAAATGATCATCATATTGTAAGAATTCCAGCAATGTAAATTTTATTCTGGCCGGGTAATTTGTATGAATTTTATGAGCTAAAACAGGCAGTCAGGCAGGGTGGCGGGTGGGGGGTGGGGCGAATCTAAAAATAGCTCTCGAGCCGGACACTCACCGCGTATACGTGGAAAAAACCCGCGTTAAGTGAAAGTTCGGCTCTGGCGAGGCACCGCGTATACGGTAAAACGCGCTAAGCGAAACCGCGTTAAGCGGGGTAATACTGTACTTTTCTCTCTTATTTAAATCACTTCTTTTTTTCAATAGGTCCTTTTTTTATGTGAAATTAAGTATCAAATGATTTAAGTATTTTATGGCTTATAAGACGCATGGCCATATAAGATGCCCCCCCCCCTACTATTTTAGCAAGGAATATTTAGGAAAAACTTGTTTGTGTGTATTTTCCTCCTGTAGCCATAGTTTTCTTAAAATAATATACAGTAAACCCTTGCTATTCACGAGAGATAGGGAATGGCGCGAATAGGCAAAACCGCAAATAGAAACTTATACTACCTTAGTGCACTACAGTATACCTATACCCTTCACACACACACACACACACACACACATCAGATATTTGTAGATTTAAAAATAGATGTTGCAGGTATGGCATTAATAGATTGTAATGCTTATAAGAGTTCAGAAATCGTTACTGCTTAGCTACCTCTGAAAAGTTGGGCGTTTGCTGTACGGACGTTAGTCATCTCATGTTTTTATCATCAGTACAGTAGTTATAACAGTTTTTTTTTTAAATCTGGATTTGGGTTAGGTAGAATTTAGCCTACTGGAGACAGCAGCAACTGGGGGATTCATTAGCTTCCGGGAGACCTCAACTTCACATATAGGACGCAGGCCGATTTTTTTAGCCATTTTTCAGACAAAACAGTGCGCCTTATATGCCATAAAATATGATAATAATAAGAGGAATTTCCTCCTCTTAAGACCATGGACATGTTTTTTACTCCAACATTTATTGATAGTACTCTATAGCTACATTACTTCTCCATTAAATTCTAGTGCAAGAGCCATTAATAAGGTTTTCCCTTGGCTGTTACCATATAGTACAGTACAGGTATTGTGGCTTATAAGTCAACTTTTGAAATTCAAATTTTTTGTTCAAAACTTGGGGTTGTCTTATACAACAGGTATAAAATGTCAACCTCTAATTATGCTCCACCACTAGCATCAGATTTTTACTTTACCTTACTGGCAGGTCTCAGTCACTTAACCCTTAAAGATCTGATAAATCTTGGGGAGTCTCCCTCCAAAAACTGAATACAGTAGTACCCCGATTTACGCGGTCAATTGAACCCACAGGGTACCGCGGAAAGTGAAATCCGCGTAAATGGAACAACAGAACATATGGGATTAATTCCAATAGAGACTGGCCCGACCCCCAAACTCCACTTTTTCCGACACAATACCTATGTTGTAGTAAAAATAACATCTAAATTTTATGATGGTATGCTCACACAATTAATATTTAAGAGAAATACAGGCGCCAGGTTAATGTCCATTCAAATAATAGACTCAAATCCCCCCCCCCCGCCCCCCTTCCCAGCTCACTGGCCCCTACCTCTCTGAGAAATGATTGGGTGAAACACTAGATTTTAACGTTTAGTAATAAATAATACCTCAGACTAAAGTTAGGATAATATAATTGACATTTCTGGATTCCTTTCAGGTCAGGGAATATTTTGAATGTAGATTTCATATATTTTGCACAAAAGATAAAATACTTGCTTTGTGTAAACCAAATTATTACATTAGATCTAAAATTTGTTTGTCTAATGCAAAATCCATGATGTTTATATTCAAAATGATCATCATATTGTAAAAATTCTAGCAATGAAAATTATATTCTGGTCCAGTAATTTGTATGAATTTTATGAGCTAAAACAAATATCTTCAGTTTATAAAAAAAAAATATTCATCACGACACTATCTGTCAATCAAAGTACCCCAACTTGCCTCCCCCCCCTCTTCCAACCGCGCCAGATGGTCGGTCGGTCCCAACCCTCCCACCACTCCCCACCTTCCCTCCCTACCAGAGAAATGTTGGGTGAAAAAACTAATTTTAACTTTTAGTAACAAATAATACCTCAGACTAAAGTTAGGATAATATAATTGACATTGCTGGATTCCTTGCAAGACCAGGAACATTTTGAATATAAATGTCATATATTTTGCACAAAAGATAACATATTTACTCAGAGTAAACATTAGATCTAAAATTTGTATGTCTAATGCAAAATCTATGATGTTTATATTCAAAATGATCATCAAATTGTAAGAATTCCAGCAATGTAAATTATATTCTGGCCGGGTAATTTGTATGAATTTTATGAGCTAAAACAAATATCTTCAGTTAATAAAAAAAAAAAATATTCTTCACACCGTGCCAGATGGTCGGTCGGTCCCTCCCTACCAGATAAATGTGTGGGAAAACCAGAATATTTACCTTTTTAGTAATAAATAATACCTCAGACTAAAGTTAGGGTAATATAATTGACATTGCTGGATTCCTTGTAAGACCAGGAACATTTTGAATATAAATGTCATATATTTTGCACAAAAGATAACATATTTACTCAGAGTAAACATTAGATCTAAAATTTGTATGTCTAATGCAAAATCTATGATGTTTATATTCAAAATGATCATCAAATTGTAAGAATTCCAGCAATGTAAATTATATTCTGGCCGGGTAATGTGTATGAATTTTATGAGCTAATTAAAAAAAAAAATAATACTTCACGTGTATATGAGTAGATGAACCGCGGAAGGTGAAAGTTCGGTTCTGGCGAGGCACCGCGTATATGAGAAATCGCGTAAAGTGAAACCGCGTAAAGCGGGGTAATACTGTAGTCGGCTAAATAATTAAATTCATTGTCTTATGAAATGTTAGACATACATGTTAGTCAATTGGAAATAACATAATTATTACTGTATTCACCACCTTTGGTTATTGGCAAGTTAGAGAAGTCTGCGAGACATCATACCTCTGCACCCCTCTAGTAGTTATTGCCCATCTGGGATTGCACTACCAACTCACTCCATGTTCTTACAACTTCACAACACCTTCACATGTTTCTTTAATATTATGCTATATACAGTACATTCACCACTATGGCTTGGAATGACAGGGCTTGGGAGCTGGAGTTGTAAGTGGGTAATCCAGAGAGGTAGATGCACGACCTTCTTCCATTTTTTAAGTTTAACAAATTTATTGACAAAGCTTGTAGTACAGTTTGCCTATTCTGAGTAATTCAGTCAGGTCTTGACACTGAGGGTGGTATCACTTCTCACTGCCATGCAGGACAGAGGTTCATACACAAAGAAATACATCATATTCATTAACAGCTATAAATGTATAGAGGTCAGATTCATATGGGTAATGTCACTGTTCACTGCCATGCAGGACAGAGGTTCATACACAAAGAGATGCATCATATTCATTGACAGTACATATACATATATGTACACACACACATACACATATACATACATATACAGTCAACCCTCACTTTACGCGGTCCCACATTCCGCGTTTCCAGTTTACACGGTGCCCTGCCAGAACCCAGGATGCTCACATTCCGCGGTGGTGTACCCCTTTACACGGGTGAAGTATAATTTTTTTATTTAGCTCATGAAATTCATACAAATTATCCGGCCAGAATATAATTTACATTTCTGGAATTCTTACAATTTGATGATCATTTTGAATATAAACATCATAGATTTTGCATTAGACATTCAAATTTTAGATATAATGTTTACTCTGAGTGAATATGTTATCTTTTGTGCAAAATATATGACATTTATATTCAAAATATTCCTGGTCTTACAAGGAATCCAGCAATGTCAATTATATTATCCTAACTTTAATCTGAGGTAATATTTAATACTAAATGTTAAAATCTAGTTTTTTCACCCACCCTTTCTCTTGAAGGGAGGGTTGGGACGGACTGACCATCTGGCTCTGTTGGAAGAGGGGGGAAGGCAAGGTGGGGTACTTTGATTGACAGATAGTGTCTGAAGAATATTTTTTTTTTTTATTAACTGAAGATATTTGTTTTAGCTCATAAAATTCATACAAATTACCCAGCCAGAATATAATTTACATTGCTGGAATTCTTACAATTTGATGATCATTTTGAATATAAACATCATAGATTTTGCATTAGACATACAAATTTTAGATCTAATGTTTACTCTGAGTAAATATGTTATCTTTTGTGAAAAATATATGACATTTATATTCAAAATATTCCTGGTCTTACAAGGAATCCAGCAATGTCAATTATATTATCCTAACTTTAGTTTGAGGAATTATTTATTACTATACCTGGTTTTCCCCCAAAATTTCACAGAGGGAATAGTGTACTGTGAGAAGAGGGGGAGGGAGTGGAGTCCATTATTTGAATGGACATTAACTTGGCGACTGTATTCCTCTATTTCTCTTAAGTATTAATAGTGTGCATGTACCATCATAAAATTAAGATGTTATTTTTACTAGAACATAGGTATTGTGTCGGAAAAAGTGGAGTTTGGGGGTCAGCTGGTCTCTATTTCATTTAATCCCATATGTTATGTTATTCACTTTACGCGTTTCTCACTTTCCGCGGTACCCTGTGGGTTACATTAACTGCGTAAAGTGAGGGTTGACTGTACATATATACCTACACATACAGTATACATGTACATATATATACACCTATGCACACATACATACATACATATACGTCGGTCAGATTCATGTGGGTAATGTCACTCTTCACTGCCATACAGGACAGAGGTTCATACACAAAGAATGCATCATATTCATTGACACTATAAATAGGTCAGATTCATGTGGGTAATGTCACTCTTCACTGCCATGCAGGACAGAGGTTCGCACACAAAGAAGGAAATACATTATATTCATTAGCAGTATATATAGGTCAGTGGATCACATACATTGGAGTCATATTCTAATTGAAGACTAATCAGTGTAGGCTAGCAAATTTGGGATAAACAGCAAGAATGTCCTCAAGCACACCTGATTCAATGAAGTAATTACATAGTTCAAGATACAATAAGTCAGGTGGCCTGAAGTCTTTGACAGTGTCACATTCAATAATATAGTGTTCAAGTGTATGCTTTAAAGGTTTATCACAAAATTTACATGCTGAGTGTTCCGGTATGGGTACAGCTTTACTAACTTGCCAAATGTGTCTGTATCCTAGCCTAATTCTGGTCACGACTACATCACATTGTTTGGTTCTGTTCTTATGCTGGCCATACCGGTACCTCTTGTCATATTTACTAATGCTACAACTGTCAGGTCTCTCTGCATTTCTCACTTCTTCTAGATCAGAGTTCATGATTCTGACTTGAATGTTTTTAATTACAGCATTGGACAGGCCAAGGTCACGGTCAACATTTTCTTTCTTACATGCCTCATTGGCCAGTCTATCAGCACGGTCATGATACCTGATTCCTACATGGGACGGAATCCACACAAATTCGATACGAAAGTTGTTCTCATTGGCAGTTATCACATTCCTTTTAATATCACATACAACTTTAGACATAGAGCCTGATGGGCTGTTCATTGATTTCAAAGCACTTTGAGAGTCACAGAATATCACCCACCTCCATTTTCTTTCAGGTATTCTGTGGCTAAGTAGATTCCAGTTAGTTCAGTTTGTGTTGTGCTGGCCCAGTTGTTCAGCCTTTGTTTGTTTGACACTATCATCTCCTTTTCTTTATATACGTATTACAATTGCACAGCCTGTTCTACCTGTGTTTGTCTGCACAGAACCATCAGTAAAAGCATAACATTCACTTGATTTAATACTCTCTATGTGTCTATTAATAGTTTCTAGTGTGACACATCTCACCCATGGTGACAACTGTTACCGTATATCTCAGCTTATAAGATGGAATTTGAACCTTAAAAATCAGCCCAAAGTTAAGGGGTCATCTTAATCACCAGGTATAAAATTCTTACCTCTTAAATATTGTGGTTTAGCGTGTCAAGAATGGTGATGGAAACATCGTAAACCACTTACAAAGTCCTACCACTAATTATTTTATACTGAAACTTATGTATATCTCGGCTTATAAGACGGAATTTGAACATTAAAAAAATCTGCCCAAAGTTAGGGGGTCGTCTAAACCACCAAGTATAAAATTCTTACCTCTTAAATATTGTGGTTTAGTTTGTCAAGAGTGGTGATGGAAACATCGTAAGCCACTCACAAGGTCTTACCACTAATTATTTTATACCGAAACTTACGTTTGGCAAGCTGGATTCAAATTAAGATTACCGGTATATTAAAATAATAAAAATGTATTATAAACCTGTCTAACATACCGTAAAAGAGAATTATACCCCTGTAATAAACACAGCTATCATCACACCCCTCCCCACGCCCCCCCCATTTGCCAGTGAGGAGACAAGAAAGGGAAAGTGACCGCGAGATTGGGCTATTTTTAGCCGCGGAGGTGGTCAGTAATGCATATCGGTATATTTACTGATAATAATACTTAAAATATATTTTTTTACAAGGAATATTCAGTAAATGACTGCATTAATTCTTGAAACTACTGACAGTTAAATACAGACGCTTAAGTGACGTCACTAGTGTTTACACTACACCAGCTGGTAACATTTGATGCCATTACTTGAAGTGAATTGGCCTTATTTAAAGTAACTAACCATAAATAAATACAAAAAGTAAAAAAAAGATCAAAAGTGAGAAATAATATACTGTATGTATGTTGTGCTGTCAAAGTTAGAGGAACAATTCAAACTGCAATTGTGTGTAAATGAGGCAGAAAGTCAGGTCAGCGCTGAACCAGGGACTTGGTCACAATTTTCGTGATGCCATATGGCAGCAGGGTCTACCATTAGACAACACATTATGCTTCCAATATCTTTCCAGGCGGTAGTATCTACCTGTTTGGTAGCTGCCTACTACCTACACAATTTTTAGTAATATTACTTTGATACATGATAAATTAGACAATGAAAATAAACATCAAATTTAATTACCAATTCGCTTCCCATTGGCAGCTGTAAGAAGAGGGGGAGTTGGGCTATTTTTTTCCCGTCTTTGTGTCTGAAGTGGCCAGTAATACCATATATTTACGGTATCTCCTATAAATAATTAATTTAAAATTTATTTTTTACATAGAATATTCAGTAAACGACTTTTAAATAAATAAACAAATAATTCGGTAAATCTATTTCAAGTAAATGGAAAATAAGCAAACAAATGTTATTTACCACCACCCCTTCCCTCTGGCTCAGAGTGAGATGGAGGGGAGATAAAGAAGGCTATTTATAGCCCGCCTTTGTGTCTGAAGTGACCAGTACTCTAATGCACCATAAATAATTCATTTAACATTTATTTTTTGTACATATATTTTGTTGTATATACAGTGAGTTCTGCTATAACACGTGTTTTGACAACGCGAATTTGCTCGAACGCGATTTATGAATTGAGGAACGATATTTGTAAAACGCGAACTCGTTTGCTCTAACGCGATTCCACTCGAACGGTTGTTGTGGCTTCAGTTCACGTTCGACATCACATGTTCAATTGAGTTATGTGTTTTGTTTGTGAACAATTGCAGAAATAATGTATGTAATATTTGTGTATACAGTATACCTATATATTATAAGTAAATTGTAAAATTTTACATAAAAGAGAAAATCAAATTACATAGCGTTTTACACCCGCGCTCTCTCTACATCACACACAGTGTTTACAGTTCACGTTCGACATCACATATTCTATTGATTTATGTGTTTTGTTTGTGAAGAATTGCAGAAATAATTTATGTAATATTCATGTATACAGTAAACCACTCACAAGGTCCTACAGTACCACTAATTATTTTATACTGAAACTTACGTTTGGTAAGCTGGATTAAAATGAAGATTACCGGTATATTAAAATAATAAAAATGTATTATAAACCAGTCTAACATACCATAATAAAAACAGCTGCTATTATCATCCCCCCCACCCCCATTTGCCAGTGACAAGAAAGGGAAAGTGATCTTGACTGTGACCGCCTGTGGCTATTTTTAGCCGTCCTTGTGTTCGGAGGTGGTCAGTAATGCATATCTGTATATTTACTGATCATAATACTTATCTCTTATAAATAATTCATTTAAAATTTATTTTTTTGCAAAGAATATTCAGTAAATGACTGCATTAATTCTTGAAACTACCTACAGTGGTAAATTTAGGATATAAATAATGAACAGAAGTCGCGTCATGGATTCGGAGTTTGGTCCTTAACGATCACCATAAATGTAGCCTCCCTTTTTCGCGAAACACGTATATAAATTAAAGAAAATACTTGCATTATATTTAATATATTACAGTATATTATATATAAATAAATAAACAAATAAATTCAAATTCCCTTATCATCCTGTGTCATATACAGAAATACTTGAGTCCCTGAGCGAGTACACAAAAAGAAAACGGAGGACTAAGACATCCTGGAGTGGATAGAGAACGGACATCTCTACTGGGGGACTCAAACGTTTCTCATGTTTTGTGGGCGCTCTAGCATAATATTAATATGTAAATTACAATTTACTTATACAGGTATATATATGTAAATTGTAAAAATTTAAATAAAAGAAAAACTAAATACGTAGCGCTTAAAGTGTACTGTACAGTACAGTGCTGTGGCTTGGCGCGGGGTTATGCACAGTTTACAGTTCACGTTCGACATCACATGTTCAATTGATTTATGTGATTTGTTTGTGAAGAATTGCAGAAATAATTTATGTAATATATATGTATACAGTATACCTGTACAGTATATGTAAAATGTAAAATTTTAATTAAGAGAAAAACAAAATACATAGCGTTTTAGACCCGCGCGCTCTGTTTACTCCACACTTTGTTTGAAACACGTGAAGTTTTTAAGTGTCCTCAGTGAATTCTGATTACTGTTTCTCCAATTTTGTGACTATGGAAAGGAAGAATATCTCTGGGAAGCACTCTGGTGATCGTAAAAGAAAGGCTATAACACTTGAAGAAAAGCTTGATGTTTCATGACTCCTCAGCCTCAACATCACCCTTCTCCCCCATCAAGTTATATTCATATTTTATCAAGGTAAAGTGTAACATTTACTGTATGATTTCATTATTAGATATGAATGTAACATTTATTTAGACTGTGCTATCCTTTGTGTTAGGCTAACTACGAAATTTTTTTTCGATTTGGAGTAATCTGCACCTAACCCTATTTTCTCCATAAGCCCTGTTATTTCTATTACACGAATTTCTATAACACGATGTTTTACAAGAACACTACTATCGCGTTATAGCAGAACTACCTGTATATATATATATATATATATATTATATATATATATATATATATATATATATTATATTATATATATATATATATATATATACGTATATATATATATATATATATACACAGAGATGTGTTTTCTTCTTTCCTTGTGGTTATCAGCATATACCTAGATAATGAACAGTGATTTACTTGCATATATATATATGTGTGTATATATATATATATATATATATATATATATATATATATATATATATATATATATATATATATATATATATATATATATATATATATATATATATATATATATATATATATATGTAGGTCGTAAGTCAAGTATAAGATATAAAAAAATTTTTTTAATAAAATCTACAATGAAATATAGTACAGTAAAAGTAATGAATAATGATGTATGGATACAGTACAGTGAAAGTAATAAATAATAAGAATGGATACAGTGTGACTGAGCACTAACCTTTAATGTAGTCAGCTGAATGCACAGGGCCCCCATAATTCTAATTATACATGAAGACTACAATAACTGGAAACATTTCGGTATAAATGCGTGTGTCATTTAAAAAAAAAGAATTTTTTTTTTTTTTTTTTTATCTATATCTGAGGCGGTCGTAAGTCCCGACAGTCGTAAATCACGTAGTAAGTCAAGTCTGTGTATATATATATATATATATATATATATATATATATATATATATATATATATATATATATATATATATATATATATATGTATGTATGTAATAATAATAATATAATTAACGGTTTATTGAAAGTTCCAAGTCCGACTGAAAATATACATTGGACATAAATGACTTATACATACATGGTGGTTTAACAAAAGCCTTCATTAGAGAAAGGTAAAGGAACATACAGTGAACATTCAGATTAATGTAGGTGTTGAACAGCAAACACGTAGTGTAGTAACTCTCTCCCAGATGGTGTTAGAGGACCTGATGTGGTGAAGTAATTCCCCACAGATGGTGTTATGGGGGCCTCACGGGTAATTCCCTCACAGATGGTGTTATGAGGGACCCCCGTGGTAGTAGCTCCATAGATGGTGTTCACGAGGGCCTCACGCTGTAGTAACCCTCACAGATGGTGTTATGAGGGCATCACGTGGTGTAGTAATTCCTCACAGATGGTGTTATGAAGGACTTGATGTGGTGTAGTAATCCTCACAGATGGTGTTATATGAGTGAGGTGTGGCCCCAGGCCTGCCTATCGTAGACAGATTAACACATCACGGTTGTTGTCTCACTGCAGTTATCACTGGGTACCTGGGACCTCACTGTGTGAAGGTTAGCTTGAAAACGACTTTACTGTTGAGTTGTTCTCACTGACCTACCACTGTTCACCAATGTTCACCTCTGTTTAACACTGGTTCCATTCCTTCCCCAAATGAAATTGTAACTTCTAGCGAGAACCTGTTGATACTCCGTGGGGAGAAGTGGTTCAGATAGGTATATATACATATATATATATATATATATACATATACATACATACATACATACATACACACACACACATTAATATTAAATAACCATTGAAATCCCAATTCAGCTTACGTATTCCGCAAACCGAATGCTCACATTTCTGGTGCGGTACCCTTCTTGGTGAAGTATAATTTTTATTTAGCTCATAAAATATAAAATTATCCGGCAGAATATAATTTACATTGCGGAATTCTTACAATTTGAATATAAACGCTATATATTTTGAACAAAAGATAACATACTTACTCAGATTAAACATTTTATCTAAAATTTTATGTCTAATGCAAAATATATGTTTATAATCAAAATGATCACCAAATTGTAAGAATTCCAGCAATGTAAATTATATTCTGGCCGGGTAATTTGTATGAATTTTATGAGCTAAAATAAAAATCTTCAGTTAATAAAAAAAAAATATATTCTTCACACGGTAACAGATGGTCGGTCGCCGGTCCCTCCCTCCCTCCCCCCACCCCCCCACCAACGTCCCTACTAGATAAATGTGTGGGAATACCAGACTGTTTACCTTTTTAGTAATAAATAATAAATCAGACTAAAGTTAGGATAATATAATTGACATTGCTGGATTCCTTGTAAGACCAGGAATATTTTGAATATAAATATCATATATTTTGCACAAAAGATAACATATTTACTCAGGAGTAAACATTATATCTAAAATTTGTATGTCTAATGCAAAATCTATGATGTTTATATTCAAAATGATCATCAAATTGTAAGAATTCCAGCAATGTAAATTATATTCGGGCCGGATAATTTGTATGAATTTTATGAGCTAAATTAAAAAAAAATTATACCTCACCGTGTAAAGGGGTACACCCACCGCGGAATGTGAGCATCCTGGGTTCTGGCAGGGTACCGCGTAAACTTGGAAACGCGGAATGTGGGACCGCGTAAAGTGAGGGTTGACTGTACCTTATATTCTTGCTTACATTCTTATATAAGTAATTCTGATACTTCTCTGCTTATAGTTTCCAAGTCTTTCATTTCTTTTCATATAATGTATATTATATTTTCTGAATTTATATGTCTTTACCATTCTGAAGTATACTCTGTTTTATTATATTCTCAACCATGGATTAGTCTGGGGAACCATGTTATTCTTAGTGCAACACTTATTATACTTACATCGGTAGCCTGCCACCACCCAGACTTTTATTAGAATACTTGTATAACATATCTCACGGAAAGCTTTTGGGTAGTGTGGTAGAGTGTTTATAGGCACGTGAGTAAGTATTATTTTCTGGGAACCAATGTTTAGAAGGAATAAAGTGGTGATAATCGTAAATTACTAATTTAGTATTTATTAACACAGCGAGTGAATAAGATGTTACTTAAATTCGCTCAGACAAGACTGGACCCTCAGGTCTTACTGTACCAATCAAAACATAGACTGGCAATCCATCAAACCAACTATTAAGTTTATTCAGACAAGACTGGACCCTCAGGTCTTACTGTACCATTGACAAAACAGATCCGCAATTACTTATTAATTCATTAAACACTTCAAGTACCGGGTACTTATTATATCATTAAACAACTCCAAGTACTTATTATATCATTTAACAACTTCAATTACTCATTACTTCATTAGACAACTGTTGTATTATTTCTCTGACAAGTAAGATTCAGGAGTTACTACACACGGTCAGATAACACTGGACCCTCAGGTCTTACCTCTACAAGTAACAAAATACATCTTCAATTCTTGGTTATAAGTAGGCTTAGAATAATTATGCATTTGCATATATGCATATATATTTCATTAGCCCAATAAAGCACGCGGACTTCTACATACAATCAACATCTCAACCCGCCAGGATTCGAACCCACGGCCCACAAGCTGTGCAAATGCATATTTAAGCCATTTTTGAGCTAAAGTGCATATTCATATTTGTTTGTTTTATAAGGCAAATATTTGGAAAATTCCAAAATATTATAAAACATTCTTCAACCTCAAAGGTCAAAAAATTCGCGAGCATAACAGCAATGCTGGGGCAGAAATTACTGATATCTGAAATATAATAAATGTCCATTTTGTTGCACTAATACAAAATCGAAAATACGCGATTTTGTTTTAGCGCCATAATATCCAAAAGGAACATACTTAAGTGACGTTTATATAGCTCAACATTAGGCTGTGGTTAGCTAGGCCGTGATTGGCTGGTCAGTGGACATGAACTGTACGTGATGGGTTCGTGTTCAGCCAGGCAGGGTATAGATGCACGGGCTCCATTAGTTCCCTCCTGACACTCTTTTGTTCTTCTGTTTTCTTAAAACGAAAATACTTTTTTCAGTATTGTTTAATAAATTACTTTGTCAGTATATTGATTTTTGTATTTAATCCTTCTTTAAGAAATCCTACTTCGGTGACATCCTGTCTGGGAAAGTAAATTTACTGAGAAAATGTACAGAAAAGTAGTTATTAACTTTGTAGTTATTATTTAGTAACACATTTTAAAGTGCATATTTAAGTGCATATTTTCTCAGTTCTTACTGCATATTTGCATGCATATTTAGCCATTTTTAAATGCATAATTATCCTAAGCCTAGCTATAACATTCTACACTCAGGTTATTATTTCATAGACAATACTGATAAATACATGACACACTTGGCAAACTCCACAATTAGAGCAACGTACAATACATCCTGTTAGTTGGGAAGGCACAATATGGCACTTTTAACTCATTCAGTGGTTCAATACTTAACATGGGATACTATATTTCTGCTAGTTATCCCCAAGCATGGACCGATACTGCTCCATGCAAATAGCTCAGAACAATAGATGGATAACAATCACAAGACGGAGTCAACGGTGCACGTTGCATACAATGACCGCCAAGCTAAGGCTCGCTCGCTAGGAGCGCCCAGGGAGGGTTGACTCGTGGCAGTGGGTCGGCTATGGCGCCTCCCGAGGAATCTCGCCCTGGGATTCTAATCTCGCCACCTTATCGACATCCTTCGGGAGCCATCTTGCCCATAGGTGGCTCCCGAACCTCAGTAGTGTTGCCAACATACAAACAGCGCCTGGAGATGCGTTGAGGAGAAATCACAAGAGAGTGAATGTTTAACTTCAGCTATACAAAACATATGTATGGCAACGGTAAAGACGATATTTACGTTACTCGATTAATTTGGCACAGGATATTTCAATAGGTTTAAACATGAACACTGATATTCACCAAAAATCGACTAAGTTAAAATGAATTAACATGACAGCGAGAAACAATCATTCACATACCTGGAGATGCGTTGAGGATAAATCACAAGAGAGTGATTTTCCTCGTGCATTTGTATATATGTGAGCCTGGGGCACTTTTAACCACGTATCCCTACCAGAAAGACTAATCTCACTAACAATAAACCTTCTATTCAAAGTGGTCACTGGACACCTAGCTGTGACCGTCAGTGTCACAGGTCAGGCTAATTTTCTACGTCTATCTTTATGATCTAATCAGAGATTGAGTTTGTCAAGAAAGAAGTGAAATGGAGTTATATATGCACTAGCAACTCTACTTGCCTGACAGCAGACCACTTTCCAGGTCAAAACAGCGGTTAAGTCTTGGAGATTTTGAGTTTGACAGAATCTTTTCAGTAGATTAATGATTTTCTAAAATACAGGTAGTCCCCGACTTACAACCACATGGACTTACGTCCATTGGTACTTACGACCTGCTCTGACCGTACGTCCGTCGGGACATACGACTGCGACCGTCGTGACCAAAAATATTTTCAAATGACGCGCGCATTTTCTATACCGAAACGTTTCCGTCCCGGGCGAGAGCGTGGCGCGTCTCGGGTCGCCTCGTGGGTACACTCACTCAGTGGAGCGCTTAGTTGGTGTTTGGCTATCGTATTTTATACTGATCACGCTGTGAACTTTCGTTATTATCATATTTAATTGACTTTATAATGACTAGAAAGTGTAAAAGTGAGAGTGCTGGTGGTGTTCCAAGGAAAAGGAGACAGGCAATTACTTTTGAGATGAAAATGAAGATAATAACACAGCATGAGAATGGAAAAACAGTAGCAACAATCTCACGCGACCTAGGTTTCTCACACTCGACTATATCCACTATTCTGAAGGACAAGGAACGTATTCGTGAAGTAGTGAAAGGAACAACACCTATAAAGGGAACTATAATATCAAAGAGAAGACAAGGTCCTATTCACGATATGGAAAAATTATTGGTGATACGGATAGAAGACCAGATACAGAAGCGTGTACCCTTAAGCCTTCTAACCATACAGCTAAAGCAAGAAGCCTGTTCCAAAGCCTGAAGGAGCAGGCAGGAGACGAATGTGATCAAACCTTTACTGGAAGTCATGGGTGGTTTGATAGATTTAGAAAATGCTACAGTCTACATAATGTTAAGGTGAGTGGAGAGGCAGCTAGTGCCGAAGTTGGTGCTGCCGAATCATTTAAGGAGGAGTTAGATGATGTTATTGTGGATGGGAATTTTTTGCCTGAGCAAATATTCAATGTGGATGAGACTGGATTATTGTGGAAGCGCATGCCTGAGTGGACATACATCCACAAAGAGGCAAAAACAATGCCCGGATTCAAGGACAGAATTACACTTCTATTGTGGGGGAATGTTGCTGGTTTCAAGCTAAAGCCCTTCATGATCTATCATTCAGAGAACCCCAGGGCTTTTAAACATGTCAGCAAGCACACACTGCCAGTGTTTTATCGCAGTAATAAGAGAGCCTGGATGACCCTAGCACTGTTTGAGGATTGGTTCATGACTTGTTTTATTCCACGAGCCAAGGAGTATTGTCTGCAACAACAGATTCCATTCAAGATTTTACTGATTTTGGATAATGCTCCGGGACACCCACCACACCTGGACGACATGCACCCTGATGTTAAGGTAGTGTGCATTCCACCTAAAACTACCTCTATCATCCAACCCATGGATCAAGGTGCTGTTGCTGCCTTTAAAGCGTATTATTTACGCACGACCTTCGCTCAGGCTGTTGCTGCTACTGAAGGTGAGAAAACGCTCAGAGAGTTTTGGAAGAACAACATTTTGTCATGTATAAAGAACATTAGTGTAGCATGGGATCAGGTTACAAAACATTGCATGAATGGAATATGGAAGAAAATCCTGAAAAGATATGTGAACAGTTTCAAAGGATTTAATGAAAATGACGTTATTTCGGATATTAGTAACAAGATAGTGGAGTTAGGTAAACAGCTGGAGTTAGAAATTGATAATGAAGATGTTGGACAGTTGGTTGAAAGTGTAGCAGAAGAGCTCAGTAACGAGGATTTTGTTGAACTAGATGCACAGAAAATTGCAAAGGAAGAAGAGAGACAAAATGTAGAAGAAGAACCTACACCCCCCCAAAAAAGTTTTCAGTGAAACATATGGCAGAGGCATTTGCTACAATTAATATAGCAATGCAAATGTTTGATGGCATGGATCAAAATTATGAGCGTTATGCCAAAGTTGACAATGATCCAAGATGCACTTGCTTGCTACAGAGAAATTTATAATGAAAAGAAAAAGCAAACTCTGCAGTCTAAATTGGGCATCTATTTCAAGAAGTCCCCCAGTGCTGTCTCCTCACGCCCCACCAGTGCTGCCTCTTCACTCCCTCAAGATGATCCAATACCTTCAACCAGCAAGTTTCCACAGCACATAAACCTGTCTGAAGAAAGTGACATTGATGACCCACCCAGCCCTGTCTCCTCTTCTGCTTCTTCCAAATAATATAGTCTCCATGTATCCTGTAAATAGAAAATTATGGGGGCCCTGTGTGCATTCAGCTGACTACATTTAAAGTAAGTGCTCAGTCACACTGTATCCATTCCCCATTACAGTCGACCCTCGTTAATTCGGACCCCTTTAATCCGGATTTCAGATAAATCGGACGAAATCTGAACTGTCCGTATCAAATTTCTGGTTCTGTGTCACGTCTAAGGAATAACAAAGTCTCTGGTGCACTCTAAGATTAAGAGAAAACGGACGACTCAGGCGTCCTGAAGTGAGAGAAAACAGACTCCTATGACGGGGCACTCAAATAAAGAGACATGTCTGCATGTTTTATGGACTACCTACTACAGTATTGATCGTATAATTTTCATCACTTTGTAATAAACCTATTCATGCCTATGTGTGTTTCTGATAATTACCATAACATTGTATATTTATATATTTAGCGGTTGTACAAACACAAGGCCTCACACATGCCACTCAGACTGACAGATTTGACAAGTTTTACCAACCATAAAGACAGTTGAAGCTTTAAACATCACTCACAATGGATCTTGAATATTCCAACTGTAATCAGACATACCTAAGTTGCCTCAACAATTGCAACCCCAGTTGCAATATCAAATTCTGTCACTACTAAGGAATAACAAAGTCACTGGTGCACTCTAAGATTAAGAGAAAACGGACGACTTAGGCGTCCTGAAGTGAGAGAAAACGGACGCCTCTGACGGGGCACTCAAATAAACATACACATAGCTGTATAATGCAATATTATGCAATATTAACCTCTAAATCGGTTAATTCGGACAATCGGCTAAAACGGACACCCTTCCCCCCTATTAGTCCGTTTTAACGAGGGTCGACTGTATATATTACTTTTACTGTACTGTATCCATTCCTCATTATTTATTATGTTTAGTGTACTGTATTTCATTGTAGATTTTTAATCTAAAAAAAAACAAATATTTGATTTTTTTTTTTTTTATATGTTGGACTTACGACCATGTCGGACTTACAACCTGGATTTGGGTCCCTAACCCCTTCGTAAGTCGGGGAGCACCTGAAGACAACTGACTAACTAACTAACTAACTAAAGTACGAACATCAGATTCCCTGAGGTTTGGGCGACAAATTAATATAACTTCAGTAGCGATCGGAAATTCAGGATATCCCCACGGACGACATAAAATATGCCACTCAAACTGACAAACTCGACACTCACTTACTTGACAAGTTTTTCTTACAATAAGGACAGTTGAAGCTTTCAACACCACTCACAATGGATCTTGAATGTTCCAACTGTAAACAGACATATCTAGGTTGCCTCACCAATTGCAACCACAGTTGCAATTTCAAATTCTGTCATTACTAAGGAATAATGAAGTCTCGGGTACATTCAAGATTGAGGGAAAACGGAGGATTCAGGCGTCCTGAAGCGATGAGAAATCGGGCTCCTCAGATGGGGAACTCCAATAAGAAAGCATAGCTACTTGTTTTGTGGGCTATTGATCGTAATATGAATCCTCTGATTTTACGTTTACTGATGTATATGACTGTGGTCATTACAAGACGTGTGTATTCTCTGGTTGAATGTTCCGATTTTCCCAACAAGGATAAGCATGTGCTTGGCAACACACCCTTTGCATGTTACCACTCCACCTCTCTAATCACCCCCACCTTTCTCACTCCACAATTTAAAATTTATTTAACGTAATGTTAAAGGAATACAACATTGTTCATTTATACTTGCTCTCAATTTTGTGGGTAGACATCAGCTGTTCAGTTGTATCTGGAAGTGCTGCAGCCAGTGTTGCCAAACAAACCAATTGATACATCATCTCCTCACCACTTACCACAATCTCCCCATCAACCACCAGCTCCATGATCACCACCGCTACCTCTGTTATCACAACCTTAATCATAATTCCAGTGATGGCTTTTTTATCGTCACAGCAGATTAGCACGATATCCACTGCCTCCCACCCACTTCCCACCTTCCTTCCCCCTCCAACCCACTGCATCTCACTGACACTGTACGTTGTTTATTTATTATTCATTAAGTAGTAAAGATATGTTACAAGTATTACCGTATATCTTTTAGTGTACCTTCACATTTTTGGGGGTATATTTTGGTCAGATAAGGGATGCATCCATGGGGTCGTGGGACGAAACTAATTTTTCCCATATGTTATGTGTTTCCATCTGTACGGTTTTGCTGGTTTTGCTTATCACTGTAGTTTCCTAGAACCTAACACCTGCGATTATCGAGGAAACATGTACAGTAATATCTCGGTTTACGCGGGTTTCGTTTACACATTTTGTCATTTACGCGGTACCTTGCCAGAACCGGGATGCCCGGGATGCCCGATTTACGCAGTGAATTTACTCATTTATGCGGGTGAAGTATAATTTGTTTATTTACTGAAGATATTTGTTTTAGCTCATAAAATTCATACAAATTACCCGGCCACAATATAATTTACATTGCTGGAATTCTTATAAGATTGTGATTATTTTAAATATAAACATCATGGAATTTGCATTAGACATAAAAATTTTAGATCTAATGGAAGAATTTTGATTACAAAGAGCCAACATTTTATCTTTTGTGCAAAATATAGGACGTTTATATTCAAAATATTCCTGGTCTTGCAAGGAATCCAGCAATGTCAATTATATTATCCTAACTTTAGTCTGAGGTATTATTTATTACTAAAAATGTAAGCCTAATTTTTTCACCCAAACATTTCTCTGGTAGGAAGGGAAGGTGGGGGGGTAGGGAGGGAGGGAGGGACCCAGTGAGTGTGGGAAGAGGGGGGGAGCAGAGGTGGGGTATTTTGATTGACAGATAGTGTCTGGGTCAAGTATAATTTGTTTATTTACTGAAGATATTTGTTTTAGCTCATAAAATTCATACAAATTACCCGGCCAGAATATAATTTACATTGCTGGAATTCTTATAAGATTGTGATTATTTAAAAATATAAACATCATGGAATTTGCATGAGACATACAAATTTTATATCTAATGTAAGAATTTTGATTACAAAGAGCCAACATTTTATCTTTTGTGCAAAATATATGACATTTATATTCAAAATATTCCTGGTCTTGCAAGGAATCCAGCAATGTCAATTATATTATCCTGATTTTAGTCTGAGGTATTATTTATTACTATACCTTAAAATCTAGTGTTTTCACCCAAACATTTCTCAGAGAGGGAGGAGCCAGCGAGCGTGGGTAGAGGGGGGGGGGGGGAATTGAGTCCATTATTTGAATGGACATTAACCTGGCAACTGTATTTCTCTTAAATATTTACTGTGTGTGCTTACCATCATAAAATTAAGATTTTATTTTTTTTACAATGTAGGTATTGTATCGGTATTGTGTCGGAAAAAGTGGTGTTTGGGAGTCGGCCCAGTCTCTATTTCAATTAATCCCATATGTTCTGTTATTCCATTTACGCGTTTCTCGTTTTACACGCTACTCCACGGGTTCAATTGACTGCGTAAATCAGGGTATTGCTGTATTAGAACTTTTTTGTGATGTGGTTCCTCTTCAGTGTACAGTCAA
The DNA here is from genome assembly GCF_018991925.1 of Homarus americanus. Taxonomy (NCBI): domain Eukaryota; kingdom Metazoa; phylum Arthropoda; class Malacostraca; order Decapoda; family Nephropidae; genus Homarus; species Homarus americanus. The sequence continues at coordinate 6,640,045 of NW_024741901.1, read as the reverse complement.
AATCAAAAGTTTGCCAAAAATCCCCAGCCAGCATTATGTTTCTGTTCAAAACACAAGATGGCACTCTTTCCGCCAATGGATGACCTGCAATCCAATCACAAACAGAAGGCACTTCCATGCATTGGTGGAAAAAGCATTATCTGTGAGTCATGAGCAGAAAGATAATGCTGGCTGGGTATTTTCTACAAACGTTTGATTTGACTGTACCTGAGTGAAATGATATTGACCACATTTAAATAGTTGCTGGGACCAAACAAATCAGATGGTACACAATGCATGTATGACCCATGTAGATCAAGTTCATTTGCAAACTGAAACACATGACTCAGCTCACTTTCCCAGCCTTCAGCCCAGTGGATAGATCTAGTCTTACATCTATTTGTACACTGGAAAGATAAGTACTAGCCACATAGTGCAAATCAAGCTTTTATTAGGTTGGGGGTACACATTTCTAGGTACAGTGTAACCCCTGAACCCACGGAGGCCCGCGTAAAACGGGAAATGCGTAAAGTGAACAACAGAACATATGGGATTAATTGAAATAGAGACTGGGCCGACCCCCAAACTCCATTTTTTCAGACACAATACCGACATAATACCTACGTTGTAGTAAAAATAACTTCTTAATTTTATGATGGTATGCACACACAATTAATAATTAAGAGAAATATCAATAAGATTAGGTTTTTTAACACTTACATTACTAGAAAAGATGGCTGGGCACATGGGGATGTAATAATAATAATAATAATAATAATAATTAACGGTTTATTGAAAGAGCTTGGCAGCCAGAAGGCTGAAAATATACAGTTACATATTTGGGGAATGGGTTACGAATTACAAATAATATACAAGTAACATAAGTGACACAAATAAGACATATAATAACTAGATGGGGAAAAGCTCAAACTACAGTTCATTTCAACATAGTGACAGTGTAAGGAGCAGTGTTTACTGGGAGTGAATACACTGATTTATTACAAGTTATTGATAATTTTTACAATGGTTGGGACTGGGCTGTTCTTATAGCGATCAGTTCGTGCACGTATGGGCTGGATGCGGTTGTGGTGTCGAACAGCAATTCTCGGACAAGGGATCTCAGGTGGTAGTAGGAGCCGGTGTCGGGGATGGTGTAGAAGCTTCTTACCAAATTTGCAGATGAGGTCGTGGTGATGGTCAGTGAGAGTCGAAAGGGTCAGTGTGTTGAGCGCTTCTTGATATGTGGAGTAGGAAGGGGAGAGAATAATCTTGCATGCCCTCTTTTGCACTTTTTCTAGGTGTTTACGTTGTGTGGCATTTAGGGAGGAAGACCAGGTGGGGAGGCATAGGTGAGCTTGGGAAGTATGAATGTTGTGTAAACACTGAGGAGCTCGGGTGCAGGAACTCCGAGGGACTTGAGTCGGCGGAGGAGGTGGAGACGGAAACTGGAGGATTTGACAACTTCACTGACGTGTGGTTTCCAATTTAGTTTGTTGTCTATGGTGATGCCGAGGAGCTTCGTGGAATCTACAACCTGGAGTGTGTTCGGACCTAGAGTAATGGAAGGAGGTGGGACAATGTCGGAGGAGAGGTTGATGTGCATAACCATGGTCTTGGTATGGTTGATGGTGACATGGTTGTTGGTGGCCCAGTTTTGGAGACTGTTCAATAAATCCTGAAGGGCGGTATAGTTGGGAGCAGAATTGTTGACGCTGATCCCAATGGTGGAGTCGTCGACATATTTCCAGCGAGCAGGGGTTTCTCTTAGGGCATCATTGATGAGCATAAGGAAGCAGAGTGGTCCCATCTTGGTGCCTTGGGGGACGCCACAGGTGAGTGACTGAAAGGTGGAGACAGCCCCTCGGAAGCGTACAGCTTGGCGTCGGTCACTGAGGAAGTCTGTAAGCCATGGTATAAGACTTCTCCGAAGCCCGAGGCAGAGGGCAGATTATTGGCCCTCACCTGTATCACTTGTATCAATTGTATCACTATCCACCACAGAGGCTTGCAGGGCCTCTTTGTCAAACCCCTCAAAGTCCATATAAGTCCATACCCTCACTATCACTATCACTGACTTGGGCCGGCTGTGGTGGGTGGCGGGTAAAGAACTCGGTAATGTTTTGATGACTGGGCGACCTTGTGCGCACCCTGCCCGCGTTTCTTCCCGCGTATATGAGTAGATGCACCGCGTAAAGTGGGGATTCCGATTCTGGCGGGGAACCGCGTAAATGTAGAAACGCAAAAAAATAAAACGTGTAAAGCGGGGTATTACTGTACTCCTTTTAAGGTTAGAGTGGTTTTGTGCCTTCTGTTTGAAAATATTTACAAAATGGAAGAAAACCTCAAGAGCAGCATGGACTAATGTAAAAGGGGATCTGATAAGTATTAATATACACAGTATGTGTACAAATGTCCTAGTAAGCAGAGACAAACCAGGAAAAGGTAGAAATGGGGAATTTAAAGGCAGTATGAAAGTAAAACTAGGAAATGAGAGTGAAGTGAATATTTTAGTAATGAATGCTACAAGTAGAAATATAAATGAAGATTTTTGTATTAATCTTTGTTTAGAAAGAAATTAGTTCTGTGAAAATACATCCTTGTAGTATGAGTACAAATGTAGGTTACTTGGAGAAGAAAGACGAAATTGGTTAGAAGCAGAAGTCCTTTCTGATTGTATAATAGTAGAGGAGAGGATTAGAGAACATGTGAAGGATGCAAAAGTAATAAAGAGGACTGGTGATAGCATCAGAACACCAACAGTTGTGTACAAAACATAGAATGAGATGGGTTTACAAGGCAAAAAGATATGACAGTAGAGTACAAGAGCAGAAATAAAACAAATGTATATCCAAAAGCTGGAGAAGTTAACGAAGATCTTTGTGGTTATACTCTGTCTCTAGAAGACCCAGGCAACATCAGAAAATTACATATGTTAGGGAGATCTTCTCTCCCTTTACCACAGGTAAGTGTGGTGCAGTTACACAGTATTTGAAGCAACTTTTTCTACCTCTTCCATAATTCTTCGTTCACTTTGTTATTCATGAATCATTTTGACAAGCTTAGGTTATAAAGGCGGGATTGATTCTGATATCTTATTTCAAATCGATCCTGGGTAGCCCAATTTTGTTCTCACACTTCTTCCTCGGGTCTTATATTGGAGTCAGCAGGAAATCAGTTGGTCATGCAGCCTGGTGTATACGGGTAAGTATACAAAGAGAGCAGGTTGCCCGCTTACCGGTTTCCAGCGCCTACCAGAGCTGGCAGACAGCACTGGTAGGTGGACACGGAGGAAGCAGGTATACCAGTGCGTTGTGGTCCAGCTGTCGTACAGTAAAGATGTCTAGCTCGTCATCTGACAAAGATTTTCATTTGATAGTGGTTATGCAAAAATCAGGAAGAAAAGAACTGGCATATGTATAATATGGACACGAAGTAGTACCTGAAGCCGTTAAAGTACCTGTAAAAGAGAGTGAAGCAACATTATGGCAAAGAGAAAGGGAAGTAAGATTATCAACTAAAGGAGGAGAGTTAATAAGACTAAATGCCTTTAATTCCACCCTATCTAACAGTCGGACAGAAGAAGAGCCACCCCAGATATGAGAGCAGTACCCCAAGTTAGGATGAATGAATCCCTTATATGGGTATACTTGAAGCAACTGCTCAGGAGTGAAGTAGCTACGGCATCTATACAGCATTCCCAACTTTCGGGAGGCAGCTTTAGCAATGTTGTGGATGTGTGGCTTCCATGACATATCAGAGGAAATGGTGAGGCCTAGAATATCTATTTTAGAACTTGACTGGATGATTGCATCCTGAAATGTGATTGGTGGGAGATCATCTAATTTGTAAAGTGTAATTGGTAAATACTGAGTTTTATTACCATTGAATTTAACCAAGTTTCTACCTCCCCATTTGGAGATGCTGCACAGATCTGCTTTGATAGATGTAAGAATATCAGCTCTAGAAACAGATCTAGTTTGAGAATTAGGGGGAAGGGGAAAATGTGAAGAGGAGTGAAGAGTAGAATCATCAGCGTAAGAATGGATAGAATTAGTCGTTGTGTGAAGTAAATCATTGGTAAAAAGAAGGAAGAGAGTAAGTGAAAGAACAGAACCCTGTGGGACACCACTATCTGTAGAGAAAGTGCGAGAGATCGATCCCTCAACAACAACTGCCATGGATTGGTTCTCGAGGAAGCTAGAAATTAGAGAACAAAGTGGGGGAGAGAAATCTTAAGAGGGAAGTTTAGAAGGCAGAGACTTGTGCCATACCCTGTCAAATGCTTTGGAGATGTCGAGGGCCACGACGAAAGTTTCCCCATAATTCCAAAGTGAATTGCAGTACAGTACTGTAGTGCTTGTTAAAAATATTTTACATAAATCATAAAAATAATTTGAATAGGCTACATTATCGGTCATGGTAAAACAGCCTGAAAGACTAAATTACCGGTCATGGCAAAATAGCCTGAGAGACTGCTTTGGGATATTTTGCCAGTCTATTGTTTATGTACTAATTTCTGGTAGATATATGAATTTATTTTATTTTATTTCATTTTTTTTACTGTTCCATGCACACACATTCGTTCATACTGCAAAAATCCACATACTGTCCTACTTGAAGATCTGCTCCAATGCTATCAGGGGGCATTCTTCAGGTTACCGTGTCTCCCCCTTCTCACCAGATACCACCTGAATTTTAACCATCCTGACACTACCCGGGAACAATCTTCAATGGACAGTGTACCACCTGGTGGTTGTTATGCATTTTTAACTAAAGTGTGCAAATATCAAGAATGTTATTTGGATTATAAATGCGCAAATATCCAAGGCCTATAAGAAAGTTATTTTCATTAAAGTATGCAAATACCATGAACATTTTAATTTTTTTATCTGACTGTACCAATATGGACCAAAGTGTTGGTGACCATTTCAGCTCCTTTGCTAAACTCGTAAATAAACTCAAGAGTTATCAAAGTGCTAACTATTTACAACTATGGAAAAGGGACAACAGAACTATTATGCCACAGTACAGAGGAGGATGTCAAATCCAAACTTCATTCCAGACATCAAATATCATGATGAACTGTGGTACTCCTGTGTTCATGGAAGCAAGAAGCACAATAAAAAATCTACTGCTCAGTGCCCAAACACATCAACATTTAAGGTAGACTGCCCATACCAGGTCAAACTACAATCTAGTGATGATGGACAGTGTCTAGTCATTACAAAGCACATCAATGAACACAACCATGAGATCTCTTAGCGTTTCTACAAAATACTGCCAGCACAACGTCGACTAGACCAGTCTGACAAGGACAAGGCAGCTGAGATGTTCAAAATGAGTGCCAACAGAAAACTGCTGCACCAGCTTTTGTCAAAGAGCACTGGCAAATCACTCATAATGAAGGATATTCATAACACTGCCACATCTGTAAGGCCCAAACCCTCATCAACAAAAGCCAGTGAACTGTAGCAGGTGCATAACCTACAGTGGATAGATGGAATGATAGTATCAAGCAATAGGGAAGAAATAACGGTAAATACTGTAGGTAAATTATAGACACAATATACAAATACAAAATCTATTTGAACATTAATATGAAATTAGGAGAAAGAATTTATATGTACCAACAGACGAAATCTAGTACTAGGCCCTCAGGCTCAACATACTCACACCACCACTGGGTGGACATACTCAATAATACTCCCAACCCTACTGGGTGGACATACTCAATAACACATAACTCTTATAGTCACTTAGCACCATAAAGACCAGGGCAACTGCCACTACAACACTCAGTCGTTAGGAGTGATACTCAAGCAACAGCCATGGGGTCCAGCCACCATGGAGTACTTTCTGACGAACTCTGAAGATCCCAGTGGGTTAACTCCACCACACAAATAGCCCTACTGAGTTAGACACTTATCCACCAATGGTGGGGGCTGGTAGTGGTGTGTGGCTTGGTGATCCGGGGTCACCTCACAGGCCGAGCGTTAGGGCCAGACGAGCCAGCTATGGGGGCCATAGGTAGTCTGAAGTGTCTGACGGCCGGGTCTCACGAAGGTAACTGATCCTACTGGACCTCGGACATCTCCCCAGACATAGTGGATACAACATCCACTCTACAGACACGGCCTAGGCTGCGTTAGGGACCTGTATGGATGAAGGGACGGGCACTTACTAACAGTGACAACGACATCACATTTCAGGGGACGTTAAAGACGTAAATATGATTTCACTCAGAGCATATCAACTACGTTACTGTAACACTTGCACAATCAACTATTAATTGGGTCAAATCACTTAAAGAAGGGCGAATTATAACACAGAGTGGAATGGCATACCTGTATGGATGAAGGGACGGGCACTTACTAACGGTAGAAATGCCCGCGGCACCTTCACTCAAAATAGGCCAGGGAGTCCACCTACTTCTATTTCGATGAATTAATTTACTGTACACTCTGACGTTGAAACTGAGACTATGAACTCAGTTTCATTCCCTACTATTATCCTCACTAACAATGCTCTGACTCAGCTATCAAAAGCAAAATTAAATTGATTACAAAGGGTTGGATGGCAACAGGTCCCAACATACAGCGTCTGCTACGAAATCCGCGGATTATATTCCAAGTTCCCTGCAAACAAAGACGGCCTATCGATGACGTCACCCAGGAACAGAGAAAACGGGGGACGTTTCCACTGGGGGACTCGGAAGGTTTTGTGGACGTTTGAGCGTAATATGAATCCTTAAGGTTTTCACGTTAGCCGTTATCACGATCATGACATATAGTTAGGCCTGGCTGACTCTTTAGATAATGAACTACCTGCTACAGTTCACTGGCTTTTGTTGATGAGGGTTTGGGCCTTACAGATGTGGCAGTGTTATGAATATCCTTCATTATGAGTGATTTGCCAGTGCTCTTTGACAAAAGCTGGTGCAGCAGTTTTTCTCATTTTGAACATCTCAGCTGCCTTGTCCTTGTCAGACTGGTCTAGTCGACGTTGTGCTGGCAGTATTTTGTAAAGCCAAGAGATCTCATGGTTGTGTTCATTGATGTGCTTTGTAATGACTAGACACTGTCCATCATCACTAGATTGTAGTTTGACCTGGTATGGGCAGTCTACCTTAAATGTTGATGTGTTTGGGCACTGAGCAGTAGATTTTTTTTGTGCTTCTTGCTTCCATGAACACAGGAGTACCACAGTTCATCATGATATTTGATGTCTGGAATGAAGTTGGATTTGACATCCTCCTCTGTACTGTGGCATAATAGTTCTGTTGTCCCTTTTCCATAGTTGTAAATAGTTAGCACTTTGATAACTCTTGAGTTTATTCGAGTTTAGCAAAGGAGCTGAAATGGTCACCAACACTTTGGTCCATATTGGTACAGTCAGATAAAAAATTAAAATGTTCATGGTATTTGCATACTTTAATGAAAATAACTTTCTTATAGGCCTTGGATATTTGCGCATTTATAATCCAAATAACATTCTTGATATTTGCACACTTTAGTTAAAATGCATAACAACCACCAGGTGGTACACTGTCCATGATTGTTCCCGGGTAGTGTCAGGATGGTTAAAATTCAGGTGGTATCTGGTGAAGGGAGACACGGTAACCTGAAGAATGCCCCTGATAGCATTGGAGCAGATCTTCAAGTAGGACAGTATGTGGATTTGCAGTATGAACGAATGTGTGTGCATGGAACAGTAAAAAATGAAATAAAATAAAATAAATTCATATATCTACCAAATTAGTACATAAACAATAGACTGGCAAAATATCCCAAAGCAGTCTCTCAGGCTATTTTGCCATGACCGGTAATTTAGTCTTTCAGGCTGTTTTACCATGACCGATAATGTAGCCTATTCAAATTATTTTTATGATTTATGTAAATATTTTTAACAAGCACTACAGTACTGTACTGCAATTCACTTTGGAATTATGGGGCTTTCGTCGTGGCCCTCGACATCTCCAAAGCATTTGACGGAATGGCACAAGTCTCTGCCTTCTAAACTTCCCTCTTAAGATTTCTCTCCCCACTTTGTTCTCTAATTTCTAGCTTCCTCGAGAACCAATCCATGGCAGTTGTTGTTGAGGATCGATCTCTCCCTTTCTCTACAGATAGTGGTGTCCCACAGGGTTCTGTTCTTTCACTTACTCTCTTCCTTCTTTTTACCAATGATTTACTTCACCAACGACTAATTCTATCCATTCTTACGCTGATGATTCTACTCTTCACTCCTCTTCACATTTTCCCTTCCCCTAATTCTCAAACTAGATCTGTTTCTAGAGCTGATATTCTTACATCTAGCAGAATCTGTGCAGCATCTCCAAATGGGGAGGTAGAAACTTGGTTAAATTCAATGGTAATAAAACTCAGTATTTACCAATTACACTTTAAAATTAGATGATCTCCACCAATCACATTTCAGGATGCAATCATCCAGTCAAGTTCTAAAATAGATATTCTAGGCCTCACCATTTCTCTGATATGTCATGGAAGCCACATCCACAACATTGCTAAACTGCCTCGAAAGTTGGGAATGCTGTATAGATGCCGTATACTTCACTCCTGAGCAGTTGCCAAGTATACCCATATAAAGGGATTCATTCATCCTAACAGGGTACTGCTCTCATATCTGGGGTGGCTCTTCTGTCCGACTGTTAGATAGGGTGGAATTAAGGCATTTAGTCTTATTAACTCTCCTCCTTTAGTTGATAATCTTACTTCCCTTTCTCTTTGCCATAATGTTGCTTCTCTCTCTCTTTTACAGGTACTTTAACGGCTTCAGGTACTACTTCGTGTCCATATTATACATATGCCAGTTCTTTTCTTCTGATTTTTGCATAACCACTATCAAATGAAAATCTTTGTCAGATGACGAGCTAGACATCTTTACTGTACGACAGCTGGACCACAGCACTGGTATACCTGCTTCCTCCGTGTCCACCTACCAGTGCTGTCTGCCAGCTCTGGTAGGCGCTGGAAACCGGTAAGCGGGCAACCTGCTCTCTTTGTATACTTACCCCGTATACACCAGGCTGCATGACCAACTGATTTCCTGCTGACTCCAATATAAGACCGAGGAAGAAGTGTGAGAACAAAATTGGGCTACCCAGGATCGATTTGAAATAAGATATCAGAATCAATCCGCCTTTATAACCTAAGCTTGTCAAATGATTCATGAATAACAAAGTGAACGAAGAATTATGGAAGAGGTAGAAAAAGTTGCTTCAAATACTGTGTAACTGCACCACACTTACCTGTGGTAAGGGAAGAAGATCTCCCTAACATATGTAATTTTCTGATGTTGCCTGGGTCTTCTAGAGACAGAGTATAACCACAAAGATCTTCGTTAACTTCTCCAGCTTTTGGATATACATTTGTTTTATTTCTGCTCTTGTACTCTACTGTCATATCTTTTTGCCTTGTAAACCCATCTCATTCTATGTTTTGTACACAACTGTTGGTGTTCTGATGCTATCACCAGTCCTCTTTATTACTTTTGCATCCTTCACATGTTCTCTAATCCTCCCTTACTATTATACAATCAGAAAGGACTTCTGCTTCTAACCAATTTGTCTTTCTTCTCCAAGTAACCTACATTTGTACTCATACTACAAGGATGTATTTTCACAGAACTAATTTCTTTCTAAACAAAGATTAATACAAAAATCTTCATTTATATTTCTACTTGTAGCATTCATTACAAAATATTCACTTCACTCTCATTTCTAGTTTTACTTTCATACTGCCTTTAAATTCCATTTCTACCTTTTCCTGGTTTGTCTCTGCTTAGACATTTGTACACATACTGTGTATATTAATACTTATCAGATCCCCTTTACATTAGTCCATGCTGCTCTTGAGGTTTTTCTTCCATTTTGTAAATATTTTCAAACAGAAGGCACAAAACCACTCTAACCTTAAAAAGGAGTACAGTAATACCCCGCTTTACACGTTTTATTTTTGTTTTACATTACGCGGTTCCCGCCAGAATCGGAATCCCCACTTTACGCGGTGCATCTATCATATACGCGGGAAGAACGGCAGCAGGGTGCGCACAAGGTCGCCCAGTCATCAAAACATTACCGAGTTCTTTACCCGCCACCCACCACAGCCGGCCCAAGTCAGTGATAGTGATAGTGAGGGTATGGACTTATATGGACTTTGAGGGTTTGACAAAGGGCCCTGCAAGCCTCTGTGGTGGATAGGATACAATTGATACAAGTGATACAGGTGAGGCCAATAATCTGCCCTCTGCCCCGGCTTCGGAGAAGTCTTATACCATGCTTACAGACTTCCTCAGTGACCGACGCCAAGCTGTACGCTTCCGAGGGGCTGTCTCCACCTTTCAGTCACTCACCTGTGGCGTCCCCAAGGCACCAAGATGGGACCACTCTGCTTCCTTATGCTCATCAATGATGCCCTAAGAGAAACCCCCTGCTCGCTGGAAATATGTCGACGACTCCACCATTGGGATCAGCGTCAACAATTCTGCTCCAACTATACCGCCCTTCAGGATTTATTGAACAGTCTCCAAAACTGGGCCACCAACAACCATGTCACCATCAACCATACCAAGACCATGGTTATGCACATCAACCTCTCCTCCGACATTGTCCCACCTCCTTCCATTACTCTAGGTCCGAACACACTCCAGGTTGTAGATTACACAAGCTCCTCGGCATCACCATAGACAACAAACTAAATTGAAACCACACGTCAGTGAAGTTGTCAACCTCCAGTTTCCGTTCCACCTCCGCCGACTCAAGTCCTCGAGTTCCTGCACACGGCTCCTCAGTGTTTACACAACATTCATACTTCCCGCTCACCTATGCCTCCCCACCTGGTCTTCCTCCCTAAATGCCACACAACGAAACACCTAGAAAGTGCAAAAGCATGCAAGATTATTCTCCCCCTTCCTACTCCACATATCAAGAAGCGCCAACACACTGACCCTTTCGACTCTCACTGACCATCACCACGACCTCATCTGCAAATTTGGTAAGAAGTTTACACCATCCCCGACACCGGCCCTACTACCACCTGAGATCCCTTGTCCGAGAATTGCTGTTCGACACCACAACCGCATCCAGCCCATACGCACGAACTGATCGCTATAAGAACAGCCCAGTCCCAACCATTGTAAAATTATCAATAACTTGTAATAAATCAGTGTATTTAATCCCCAGTAAACACTGCTCCTTACACTGTCACTATGTTGAAATGAACTGTAGTTTGAGCTTTTCCCATCTAGTTATTATATGTCTTATTTGTGTCACTTATGTTACTTGTATATTATTTGTAATTCGTAACCCATTCCCCAAATATGTAACTGTATATTTTCAGCCTTTCGCCAAGCTCTTTTCTAAACCGTTAATTATTATATTAT